>NW_015540932.1:442788-445218 GCF_001515605.1 Sinocyclocheilus anshuiensis
TTCCTGCTGCAGTCCATCGGAAACATCTTCCAGACCGCCTTGGAGCAGCTTGCTCAGTGGAAAAGACTCACAAAAAAAGAAACACCTTCTGGATGTGCAACATGCACCGTGAAAACCAGACTGACATAAAAGGAAATTGCACACAGAGGAACTAACTAGCAGTTTAGACAAATTCTCCGTGACACCCAGTCATACATAACGCCGTTAAATATATGGGAATGACTTCAAAACAAAGGCATGACCAAATGAAATGTGCCATTGTCAAATGTATTCTGATCTAGAAAAACTGTGATGGTAAATTGCTTCGCACATCAGTATAAATCAATACACTTGGATGACACTGTAGATGAATCATTTGAGAATATTGACAGACGTGTCAAGCAATGGCGAAGGCAATGCATGGCGTACCCTCTCTAATGTGATGTCAGAATCTCATAGGGGACCTTAAATGAACAGTCCTACCTCCAATACATGCAAACATGACTTATAGCTTAACAGTTCATTAACAACAACCAGTGGTCACATTTGTACTAGGAAATTACATGGTTACCTACATGCTTTTGAAAAATTAATCCTTAACATCTGAAACCTATATACTCAAAAGTATAAATAGGAATTAATCAATTTAATGGGAATTAACTAGCTTTTTTTCGCACACAAACACAAAAAAAATGCTTTACCTTGAAATTAATATTCAAAGAAATTCTACTATTAACTATACTGTGATGTTGGCTTATTTTTTAGGTAAACTGACAAAAACTGAAGAGGAGTTTTGTCATTTTGAGAAAGAGTTTGTGAAGGTATGCATTAGAATCTAAGGCATGCAAATATACACAGTTCATGTAGTAGTGCTTTTTCTTTACATACAAGCAAACATTTGACTCATAATTGGCACTTACACAATTGGCTGGCTTTGATATACATGTACTACATCCGAAAGAAAGAAAGACACTCAAGAGCCAAAATGTGAGAGTGGAGAGTGAAGAAATGGGTCAATGTCTATTCCACAGACAGACAGACTTCATACCATAAAAGAAATGCCAGACACTACGCGTAGAAAGGCAGGCTGATAAATGCTTAATGCACTAGAACCGACTGACCCAAAAAAAACGTGCTTATTTTCACCTTCATTTGCCCCGCTTATATGCTAAATACTGATATTTTCATTTGTAGAATATTTACTGAATAACAAGCAAAAACAAATAGCTATAGAGATCAACCTATCTATCTATACAATTATATTAATCAATGCCACAACACACTTATTTGCCATTGGCATAAATAGTCAATTACCAACTAGAATCTCACATGAAGGGCTCGCTCAACACATCAAAACCAGATCAAATCCAGACAAAAAGCTTAATAAATAAGGGGGGGGGGGGGATAATACAGGGAAATTAAACCATTTTACAGCTGCCAATATTATAAATGTTATTAATCAAATAAAACAAATTAATTACTTTTGAATTAATAAATTAATTACTGTGCCCACAAAGTAACATTTATAGCAGATGGAGATATACCATATCGTTTCCATATGCGATATTTACCTTCCACTTCTTAAAGTAAATGCAAGTTGCTCACCTTAAAATATCCACTTTGAAATCATTCCAATGGTATGCTGACTTCTGATAATGCAAAAGGCTTCTGTTTTCCATGTCTGCAAGTTGGCCAGCGGATATTCCGGGAAAAGGGCTGATTGCTTTATGGCAGCAACAAATGCAGGTGTACAGCAGCTATCTTCTGTAATTATGACAATAAATTCCACTTCCTAAGTCGCAAAAATACACAAAACTACATACAGTTACTTTAATGTACTTCAAAGGTTGCCATGGTACAAGTAAAAGCTACTTTTTGTGTTACTGTTTTGTCACTTGTGCTGGATGTTTACCTTCAGAGTGTTCACAGGATTCACTGGCAGGTGTTTAAGATCTACATCACAGGAAAACGATAGTACGCAGGTTTGGTTTCGATGGATTGTAGTTAGATATCCAATTTATGCAGCGCACTTTTTGTTCCCTGTGTTATGGTGGCCGAGAAGTGCAGAGCAGATCACAATCCTGAAAACAAAATAACAAATTACAAACGCAAATGCAAGTCTAAAAACCAAAATAACAATTCAGAAAGCACAACAACAATTCAGAAAACATTATAACAATTCAGAAAACACAATGACAAATTTGAAAACAAAATAACAAGTCAGAAAACACAACGACAAATCAGACAACCGGAAGAGGTAGGTATAGTTTGAGACAGCGCCGTTGGTTTGGGATTACTCACCGCTGACTGGACGAGACATCTGTCAATCAACGTATACAGGAAGAACCAACCGAAGAACAGCAGAGTCGTGGTAGAAAGTTCGGAGATGGTATTAAAGTAGCTCAGTTTAAATGTATTGTATGAATTGCCCTTACTATGGAATAAAAAATA
>NW_015540932.1:448271-461134 GCF_001515605.1 Sinocyclocheilus anshuiensis
TGATAATACAGTGAAATTAAACCATTTTACAGCTGCCAATATTATAAATGTTATTAATCAAATAAAACAAATTAATTACTTTTGAATTAATAAATTAATTACTGTGCCCACAAAGTAACATTTATAGCAGATGGAGATATACCATATCGTTTCCATATGCGATATTTACCTTCCACTTCTTAAAGTAAATGCAAGTTGCTCACCTTAAAATATCCACTTTGAAATCATTCCAATGGTATGCTGACTTCTGATAATGCAAAAGGCTTCTGTTTTCCATGTCTGCAAGTTGGCCAGCGGATATTCCGGGAAAAGGGCTGATTGCTTTATGGCAGCAACAAATGCAGGTGTACAGCAGCTATCTTCTGTAATTATGACAATAAATTCCACTTCCTAAGTCGCAAAAATACACAAAACTACATACAGTTACTTTAATGTACTTCAAAGGTTGCCATGGTACAAGTAAAAGCTACTTTTTGTGTTACTGTTTTGTCACTTGTGCTGGATGTTTACCTTCAGAGTGTTCACAGGATTCACTGGCAGGTGTTTAAGATCTACATCACAGGAAAACGATAGTACGCAGGTTTGGTTTCGATGGATTGTAGTTAGATATCCAATTTATGCAGCGCACTTTTTGTTCCCTGTGTTATGGTGGCCGAGAAGTGCAGAGCAGATCACAATCCTGAAAACAAAATAACAAATTACAAACGCAAATGCAAGTCTAAAAACCAAAATAACAATTCAGAAAGCACAACAACAATTCAGAAAACATTATAACAAGTCAGAAAACACAATGACAAATTCGTACAGGAAGAACCAGCCGAAGAACAGCAGAGTCGTGGTAGAAAGTTCGGAGATGGTATTAAAGTAGCTCAGTTTAAATGTATTGTATGAATTGCCCTTACCATGGAATAAAAAATACGGGGTGTCAATTTACATTTAGTTAAAAGTGGCTGTAAAACATCAGCTCCAGTGGCACAGATGGATAAGCGAGTGTTGTTGGCTTTTTGACGCGATCGACCCGGGTTCCATCCTGCCTTTTGCCAAACTTTTTTTTCCTCCCTTTTCAAATCTCGTATTAGCAATGGATTCTATTTACACTAAGTGAAAATAGCAGTATTTTTACACCGCGTCAAAGAGCCAAATGACACACTCTTATCAATCTGTCCCACCGGAGCTGATGTTTTATAGCCAATTTTAACTACATGTAAATAGACACCCCGTATTTTTTATGCCAGAGCAGGGGTATCCAAACTGCGGCCCGTGGATGAATGTTAGGCGGCCCGCAGCTGTCTTAATAGTCTATATTATATATGGCCCGCCAAGCATAATTTACAAAATAGGCCTATGCAGTTTCAAAATGTCAACACAAGATGACAGCACTACATTTTAGGACAGCTGTATCAGTAAAATGCGAGTTATAACAATTGAATAACTCATATGTGCTGCCATTTCTTTAGCGCATGCTGACTGATCTCGATCACACGACCACTAAACGGCGCGTGAGATTCCGTGAGAAGCGCTTGAGTTTGGAGCAGAGTTCTTCTATACAAACCACAGATGTTGCGGTTATTTAAAGTAGTTTAAAGGAGCAGTTCATTTTCTGACTTGTTATTTTGTTTTCGAATTTGTCATTGTGTTTTCTGACTTGTTATAATGTTTTCTGAATTGTTGTTGTGCTTTCTGAATTGTTATTTTGTTTTTTAGACTTGCATTTGCGTTTGTAATTTGTTATTTTGTTTTCAGAATTGTGATTTGCTCTGCACTTCTCGGCCACCGTACTGTGTGCTGTACTGCCCACATCCACACAGCGAAACGACGCTCCAAACAATTCAGCGCGTTGCTGACCTGTTCACATTATTCAGACCAGCGATTCGGACCATTCGATCGATTCGTTGAAAAGAACCGACACAAATATGAAGGTAGAATGACGTCAAAAAGATTTGCATACGCAGGGTAAGAGTTGTGGACGTGTACATAAGACTGTAAGCGTCAATTAAATTTGCATGCGCAAGAGAAGTTTTGTAAAGGTGTAAATCGCGTTTATAATCAGTACACAATAATCTTTATAATCAATGGTACACAACTTATAAAATATCATGTTTTAATTAAGTTGTTATTTTTTTATTTATTTTTTTACTGTACGTGTACGTTAAAAGTACCATTCTGGCAGCAAGAACGATCCTGAACTAAATCAAGATTAATGTCTAGGCGTGTGATGTGTTTATTGGACCAATCAGATAAGAGTAAATGGAGTCAGCGAGAGGCTCATTTGATTGGCTACAAGAAGAAGGTGGCCCCGCCCTCCCCCTCACGCTTGCAAAACTCAGTTAGTGAGAGAATCGTGCCAAAACTATAAGCGCAGAGAAAAGAAAGACGGAGCTGTACATATCGGTTTATTTCGGGAACTTTTTGCCCCACATGCACAACAAGTCATTTAGACATTTGCAACAGTTAGTTTTGTACACATACAGACTGGTTCTATGCAGTCAATCTGTTTTGCAGTTCTTTAAACTGTTGTTTTCACTTGCAAATCACTGTTCACAGGCTTGCAGTGCTTTTGACCGTCTTTTGGCGAAAAAAACGTGCCAAAAGTGTAAGCGCGGAAAAATGGAAGTCAGAAGCATGCAGATCATATTTATTTTGCATTAGCATGAAGCTGCATTTTCACAATACATGAATTACACTTACGTAAAATAAAATGCTGCAAATATTTTTTTCTTGCACTTGAAACACGATTTACACCTTTACAAAGCTTCTCTTGCGCATGCAAATTTAATTTACGCTTACAGTCTTATGTACACTTCCACAACTCTTACCCTGCGTATGCAAATCTTTTTGACGTCATTCTACCTTCATACACAAAAGAGTGATTCATTTAAAACGGACATCGATTCGCTAGTTCTGACTCCGTTTCTATTCGCTTTAAGCCTATCCTTTATGCTTAAACTGTTTACCAGACGTCTGGTCATTTAAAACATTTACTGAAATTTACATTTAAAATATTTATTTTATTTAGGCTTTATTTCCGAGGTTATAAATATAAAATAAATGTGCATGATTGGTTCAGAATCATGCATGGTAAATATTGCAGGCTAGTTCCACCATAGAGCTGGCCCTGTGCCAATTCTATAAAATATAACTAGCTTTTGCCCTTTGGGTAAGCAGAAGAGGGGTTTACTGTACTTTTACTATAATGCCCTGTCTTATGAAAACATTGCTACACAGAGACAGCAGTCCAGAGAGTTGTCCGGTACTTTAGTTCACTGGCCAAATACTGCTGAAATGGGGTAAATAAAACTAGCTTTTATTTTCTCCATAACTAAAATGCATATGTTTATAGTGAAGGTTGACACTATTTCTGCTTTTTTTTTTTTTTGCATATATAACACAAACAAAATGTATTAAAGTAGTCCAAATCCAAAAGGATGAAGAAAACTTCTATTTTACAAATCAAATTTAAATGGGTTAAATGCATTTAATCAGGTTGAATAAATCTAAATTAATTTATCAGTGAGTTAATCCAAAGACAAAATGATTAAAAAGATTAAATTAGTTTAATTTAGTACACTGAGCAAGCAGCTCAAAATTCCTTTTTTTTTTTTTTTGAGTTGGATTGAATATTGAATTCAAGACATCTACATATTTTTTTTATATTTATACTGTATGTAATGACAGCTAAAAATTAGTAAAGCGTCTGGTTATTACGGTCAAAAACAAAATGAAAGTCAGGTTAAAGATTTTAGGTTGGGTGCTAAAAGCAACTCAACAAACTTAACATCATTAAGTTTACCTAATCAACATGCTAAATGCTTGTACTGGATATGCATGACTGTTCACATGCGCAGTGAAGTGAAAACAACAGACATGATTCAGAGTGATCCTGAGATAAGGAACACATGGGTGTTACATGTGCTGCTGTTATGCTTTCAGTTTTCAGTTAGTATTTAACTTGCCATTATCATTCACACACAAGCATAGCTAGATTTTTATTGACAGTTCCAGATCTTAGGGTAAATTGGTATCATGTAACAGTCCAATGCACCACATGACCCAAGTGCAAACAGTTCAGCTGGGGTGAGAAAGTATTAGAGGCCCTATACCAACTCATTTATTTGTGCAGTAAAACTCTCCTTAGCTTATATGGTCTCATGTGATGTTCTCCACTGAAGGGTGGAAAAGACATTAGACGTTAGATATTTTATTTTTATTAAAATGGAATAATGATCCTCAAATTAAACCTTAACATTATGGAGAATAGCGCAGGCAACAATTTATCTGTAATTTATTGTCCATAATAAACCCAGTTCTCTAAAATAAAATCATATGGCCCATGACGGTTTTATTGGTGGGTTACAATGCACAAAAGGAATATTAAGGAATATCATTTTTGCACCACGTCTAATATAAGACAGTGTTTCTTTTTTTTCCCCAAAGGTTAAGGCACTAAATTAGATCCATAAACCAAACAGAAAAAAGTCTATTGAAATATTAACAGAGCATGTTGCATTTGCTTTCAAAACAAAAGCTCCCAAATCAATGAGTCTTCTTGTGACACAAATGTGCAATAGGTTTTGAACATAAGGCTTAGAGGGTGTAAAGCTCATTAGTTAGTTTCTCTACTGAGGCGGATTCAGGCATGACTTTGGGATTAAACGGCTTTTGGAATGCTATTGTCTAAGCAGCCTCTAAAACTGAAGGAACACTTGGAGGGGACCAGGTCTTTCTATGCATACAAACTCTAAAGATACGGATAACTTGTTCTTGTTTGACAGAATTGGGAGAGTGTCTCGAAATTAATGAACTGTAGTCCATTAATCTGTTCTTGATTATGCTTGTCTATATATAGATATTTCATTAAACATGGGCATCATACCTCTGACTTTCTCTCTTCAAACAGTGTATAATTTAGATCCTATATTGGAATTTAGACTGTAGAGCAGGGATTTTATTTTTGCATTGAAATATATAAAACAATAAAAGTAAAATTGATTTAAATAATGTAAACATTTAAAAAATACATTATAATTAAACATATTATATGTTAAATATATTATAGTATGTTGAATTATTTATAATTGTCAAAAAATTAAATTGGATATAATATAGTTGGATATATAATATAGTTGGGTATATAATAACCTTTACTTTTGGCCCACGGCTCTCAATCAAGTTTGACTTTTGGTTCTTTGTATTAAAAACTTCGGGCACCTCTTCTGTAGAGGAATATGAGGTTATGTGCCTTTCTCAAGAGCACAATGGTCACGTTCTCACATCACACACTGGATGCTTTGCTAAGACAAAACATCTCAAACATGCATCCAAGTAACGATGGCCACAGTAGGATTAATTAATGACTGTGTTAATGGGCCCATTAAACAAATGATCATATCAACCAATGGTGCTGCTTTCTTGTGAACACATATACATTATAATTGAACTGGAATGGCTTGTATTTAGAGTTGAGATGTTTAAAATGCATGAAGCTCTGATCAAGATTGCAATTAATTTTGACATTATTACCAGGCTGTTGAATTTAAAGCAGGTGTTCTTTTCATGTTTATCTTCCAGAACATGTTTTGACTCTCTTATCCCCTCCATCTACCAGGGCAGCATCTATCTATCAGACTCACAATGAGATCATTCTTAGAGGTAATTTTCTCAAATAATAATTTACAAACTCGTAGTGATAAGAAAATATGCCTCCCCTTTTGGATAAGTAAGCAGCTCAAAAAGTGTAATTTTTTCACTTTTCCAGTGAAAGGTTGAGAATATGCATCTGACGGATGATTATACATGATAACATTTTACATATCTCTAAGTTCTGGTTTATTTACACAATTTTTTTGAGATCAAACTCACTGTCAACTGTCTCTCAGCAGGCCTATTGGTTTGGACGTGCAGAACGTGAAGATTATTTGGCAGCAGTGAACACAGACTCGTCTTATCAGCACTCCTAGGATTTAATTGCTGCTCATTTTTTCTTGTTCTGTTTTATGCACTTAAATTTGACTGCGGACAAAACCGACACATTCATTGGTATTTAAGTTACAATGTAAACATTTAACAAATACTAACGATTGCATATCAAATTATAACTCACAAATGGAATCATATTTTGTACTTAGAAATTTATTTTTTGCCCTGTAAATCCTTTTTATTTTAGAGACTTTCAAGGTACAATATGTAAGATTTTTGTAATAAAATATCCAAAAAGTATCACTTTAACTATTTAACTTTGTAATTGGTTAAATTTATTGTGTCACAACTCAATACAGCTCATATTATTGCTAAGTGTTGGTATAAATTACATGTGCATGAAAAATGTGTGACACGGGCAATACAGTGTAAAGTATCACCAACCCTGTTTATCTCAATCAGTGCATGGTGTAAATGGATGTTCGAGCACGCACACTGCCTTTAAAAACCCGTGAAACGTGATTCCATGTTTTGCTTACTCTTGCCGTGAACAGAAATAGCCGCAATGAGGTAATGTGTGCAGCGGTGTTGCTCCATGCGCGCGGAAGGCGATTGGTCGCGCGCTTCAGCTCCACGTTTTGCACGAGCCCAGTTCCAGACTTTTGCGGCAAGCAGTTTCAACATTTATCCATTACACGTAATGTCTATTTACTAGTTAATATTTTAATTACTAGTACACTGTAACATATTGTAAATAAAAGAAAGATTGTTTGAGTATGGTTTACAATAAAATACTAATTCATGTTTATTCAGTGTGTTACTTAGGCATACTTCTTTCTTTTTACTGTTTACTTGCTTCAGTTTACTAGCGATTTCTGTACTTTCCAAATTTATTTCAGTGTAAGTAATAGTATGTAGCACTTTTTTACTAGAAATGTCTACTAGTAAGCTACTTCTTTTATAGATACTACTACTTATTTCAATACTGACTAGTATCTATTCAATTTAATTTGATTCTAGTTTCAATACTTCTACTACTTATTGATTAGATAAATAATTAGAAAGCTTGATACTTTTCACTAGGCCTATAATTTTTATCTCACTGGTTACAGTTGCTTTTTTCCTTGTCAAATTTGGGGGTGTTTACAGAACACCATTTTCAACTAAAAACTGAAAACTTTTTATGTATTTTGGTCATTCATTTACACAACAACAGCGATTTGGCTGTCTGAAAGTGCAAACTTTTGAAAACAGGTTTCAAAATGCAAGTTTTCGAAACCGATACCATTATCGTCTCAGTGTAAACTACAAAAACGTGAATTTGTGAAAATGGTGTTGTCATTTGCATGCTTATTACATATTCATTGGGTATGTGCACAGGCTGTAGTGTTTCTCTGCTAAGTGACATCGCAAACTATTGGCCTGGCATGCATAATACAGCATTTAAGTGCTACTACACTGAAAAAAAAAAACTGTAGAAAACGTGGTCACAAACAATTACAAAGAAACAGCAAGTAACACATTGAAATTTTTAAGTAGAAATAAAAAAAGGATTTTCTTGTGAAACATTTCTTGCATAAAATCTTGTGAAATAATTTTTTTACAGTGTAGGAATACTGGAACACCTATCTATTATGAAACAGATTCAGGAAAACCGGAAAATTTAAGTACAACCTCCAAGGAACAACTAGTAAACCTGCTTTCCTGAAAGTAGTTAAAGGTACAATATGTAAGATTTTTGTAATAAAATATCCAAAAACCACTTGCACAGTGTTATATATTTCATGCAGTTGTGTACTTACATTATCTCAAAAGTTCCCAAGGATTTGTAAATCCAGAGAAATTCCAGTTTTAAATAATGACTCGTCGCCTATAAATGACGCAATATCCGCGCTATCCTCGGTTTCCGCTTATGAATATTACGGCAACACACGTGGAGAAATGCGGAAGTGTTAGTTATACCGCATGCAGCGCGCCACTGTTGTGCATTTACATTATCATGCAATGACGCAATATCCGCGCTATCCTTGGTTTCCGCTTATGAATACTACGGCAACACACGTGGAGAAATGCGGAAGTGTTAGTTATACCGCATGCAGCGCGCCACTGTTGTGCATTTACATTATCATGGATCACGATTACACTTTGGAGAGTATGGAAAATCCCAAAAAACATAGATGTACACTAATTGATGAAGTTGCACATTGTACTTCAGTACGTTAACGGTTTTTATCAAGTCTGGTGAGCAAACCTATGGTAATGTAATTAAATACAGTATGTGCTGCACAAAAACATTTAGCCGTACTTGCAAATACGGTGCGTTCCTTCAAATTTACTTTTAGAACGACTGTTTTACACACGTAAAAATGCACATCATTAACCCGCCAAATCATGACAAATAGTCACATATCAGTAAAAGGCTAATATAGAATCAAATTTCATGTTCTTTGCAGATAATCCATTACGATTACATCAAATACTGTTATCAAATGTACAGGTAAGTTCATAAAAAAAAAGTAATACATTACCTCATCCGTGAAAATTATTTGTGAAAACGACATCTCCCATCATTCCATGCTCCGTCATTGCATCATCGAGCTTCGCTTCTGTTATTGTTTTGAAAATGCGACCTCTAGCGGCGAAAACTTACATATTGTACCTTTATGAGAAATAGCCTACATGATAAATTGGCTTGCCACAGGCGTGAATGTAGTCAGATTGAAGGTTGGCTTTGCTCCGCCCCTGGCTTGATTGTATATGAGCGCTGACCGAGAAGCATGCAGCAGTTTATTTCGTAATGTTTTTGATGCGGAGGCTGGCGCTGAATGCAGTCTGTATTTGTAGAGCATACGCTTTTTATTGACTTGGATTAGGAGGGATTGTAAACTCGTTCATCTCTGGGATTGTCAGTTACTTTTTGCTGTTGCCGACTGCGGTGCGACGCACTCAGCAGATTCAAGCAGAGAGGTAAAGGTTACAAAGTTTAGCCTGCTTATGAATGCTCATGACACAGTTAGACCCGTGTGTGTTTAATCGTGCATATCGCAAACAAGTTTCGCTTTAATGTTGAACTGTTTCTAAACCAAATCCTAGTGCCCTCTAACTATCTATTGACACTATACAGTATGTTTACGCAAATTGCCATATTAACTTTTGCAAACTGATTTTCAGTGGAATGGTAGACCGCATGATGGCAATGAACCATGGACGTTTCCCAGATGCTGTGAATGGGCATCAGCACTCCGCGCGCAGGATGGTAATGGGACAGTTTTCCAACGCGCTTCCCCAGCAGCAGCAGCAGCATTATAACGTTATCATGGGAGATCACATGCATTACGCGGGAGGGAATGTAAACGCAAACCACGGGATCCGGCATTCCATGACCTCTGGAAATAATATAAACGGAGGGATTCCCAATGGCAACTTGCCTGCCCGCTTTAACTCCCAGTTTGTCGGACAAGGGCAGCAGCTCGCTGCCAGCATGCAGTTGCAGAAGCTCAACACGCCTTACTACGGTCACCTCACGCATCCTTCTCATCATCACTATTACATGCACGAACTGCACCCCGCCAGCCCCCAGTTAAACGGGACAGGACAGCAGTTCCGAGACAGTAACGCTAAGCAGAACACGTCTGGGGTTCCTCTGTCTGGCCACCACATGCCTGCAGCAATGCTGCCCCCCAACGTTATCGACACGGATTTTATTGACGAGGAGGTCTTGATGTCACTGGTGATAGAAATGGGCTTGGACCGAATAAAGGAGCTGCCAGAGCTCTGGCTGGGACAGAATGAGTTTGATTTCATGACAGACTTCGTTTGTAAGCAACAGCCCAGCCGAGTGAGCTGTTAATCTCACCTTTTCCGTTTTTGTTCCTTTTTTTTTTGGTTTTGTCCTTTTTTATGAGACTGATATTACTGGTGTGTTTTCCTAGATCCATAAACCACAGGGTTCCCACAGTCCTGGATACATCAGGGAGTTTCAAAAGTGTGATTTCCAGGCCTGAAAAAGTCATGGGGATTAATTAAATATGTTAAAGTTCATGGAAATTTGTGTAGTCAATATCAATTTTTTTTTAGATTCCATTGATGTAAAAAAATGAATGCGATCTCTATATTTTTAAAAATCCTTCAGATCACAGATGACTGGAGAAGGGGGAAATCATTTAAATTCATTAGTTAGAAAGTGTGGGAACCCTGAAATCTAAATGATGAACCCACAAAACAGCCATGGAAGTACCGTTCAAGAGTAAACTATCATCAGCTGGTTAATGCCATTATGTTACAGAAATGGATTTGTTTTGCATGAGGATGGTTTGGACACCTAAGACTCATGCTATGCATCACATACGCAGGGGCTGGAGAGAGAAATGCAAAGAAATCCCTGAAAACTCAAGAATATCTGTTCAGTATTAATGTAGCAGACAAAATAGACAAAAAAAAATCATGTTTTGTTCCTTCAGACACTTTTAACATGAGACCTCCAGTGATATCAGATGTCAGTGAATGCATATTCTAAATAATGTTGGTGGTTATGTGACATGATTGTAAATAATAGTGTGTAATTGTCTCAATCAGCAATGTACTATAAACTTTAGTGGCCATATTTACCAGATTCCTGTGCTGCTCAGAGATTCACTGAACTGTGAGCAGATGCTTGAAGTTGTTCTTCTCTCCACCCTTTCTACATCTACTCAGGCTCATGTTGCCTCCATGATGCTTGTATGTATATCAGAGCCTAAAACATATACGGAAGTGATATGAATGTGAGCGAGAGTGTGCATTTGCCAGCTACTCTATATGCTTAATTGAGTACAGTGTATCAGAAAGTCCAGGAAAAGACATTCCGATCCTGAATGTCATAGTCTGGAATGTTGTAAAGGAAGGGAATGTGGAAATATCCCAACACAGAAGAGTTTCATCTTCATCGGTTTTGAAAAATAGATAGACCACTGTGCTTATTATAGTATGCGGTACATGGCAATACTACTGTGTTGAGGCTTTCTAGGAAAGTTTTACAGTATTTTTGTATATTTTTAGAATAAAATGTTAATTTATTATATTTTAATTTGCAAACATAAATAAAGCAGCAGAGGCTCATTACTGAAGTCAATGCCCTGTTCTTTTGGGTGTCAGCATCATTTATGATTCCAAATTTGAATTATGATGTTCTATTCATGTCAGTTTTACAATTAAAGTTCTCTTCTAATCAACATAATACAATGTTTTTGTTGTAACATCATAAATCTGTATATGCAGCGAGTTTCTTTTTAACCTACACTTTGTCAAGCTAATTGGTTTTAGCATTTTTTGATTTGATTTGTTTTTAATTTTATTCTTAAATAACATTTAAGTGAAAGTGAACAAATATCAAGCATTTATTTAGCAAAGAATGTCCTTTTATAGTCCTCTCTTTAAATTAAGTCACTTTGGGCAACTTGTCCATGTCTCGTTGTAGAAAATATGCACATTTGAAAAAGCTCACTGTAGATGTGTTTTAAAATGCAAGACCAAGTGCTGGGTAAAACGTCCAGTTTCACTGCATGAATAATTATCATGCAAATAGGTAGCATTCAGCAGAGTTTGTCCTGCAGTGAAATTGAAGCTTCTCGGAGTTGTCAGCTTACTAGTGCCAAGCACAGTCTAAAAACCATCAAGGGCTGATAGACTGAGCATTAGCATAATTTGGCATTCAAGATATACTGAAGTGGGAAATGAGAGCGCATCCTCATCCAGAACTGTATTTAACAATGATCTCAAACGTTCTTCCAGAGTTATATGTAATGCAATATGATTATGCAAATGATGATCAATTTCAGTGTGCATCAGGAACATTAAGTGCTGATGTAATAAGTGTCTTAGTATTTTAGCCATGTCTAAAATGTCTACATTTTTGTATTAAATGGGATAGTTCACCCAAAAATGGCAAAATTCGTCACCTTTTACTCACCCTAATGTCATTCCAACCCCAAAAGACTTTGGTTTATTTAGATATTTAAGATATTTTGATTTTGATTAAGATATTTTGAGTGAAACCTGAGAAGTTTCTGTCCCTAGAAAATCCAGGTAACCAAAACGTAGAAGATCCAAAAAGGTAATAAAGGCATCAAAATCTAATCCATTTGAACTGAGCAAATTGATCCCAGTCTTGCATGGAGATATAATCGCTTTATATGATTATTTAGATTTGGAATAGTTTGAAAACATTTTTAACCAAAATTGTATGGGTTTGGAATGACATGAGGATGAGTAAATGATGACAGAATTATTATTATTATTTTATTTTTTTGGGGGTAAACTATCCCTTTAAGGTCAAGTACACTGAAAAAAATGATACTAAATTTCTTTAAGGTAAGATTGCAACCACTTACCTTAAAAAAATGTAGTAAATTCAATGAATAATTTTTTTTCAGTGCATGTACCTTTCATTAACAGTACATCAGCACTGAAAAGTACAAATTTAGTAAAATTTGAAAGTAAAATTTAAAAACTTTAGAACTTTAAAAAAAAAAAACTTCACAATATTAAGTACTAGAAAAACGAACTACTTTTGATATACTATTACATTATCTTAAGTCCTATATTGAATAAGCATTTTGCTCAAATGATGCCACTCTAATTCTAATTTCAGTGCTTCCCTGTGGTGATGTTGACTGTAATGCCATTTTTAATGGCAGAAGCCAACAGCCTCCACTGCTAAATGTGGAGCAGACCTTCAGGTAAAGAGCCTGTGGAGTCAAACTGTGTGTGCTTGATGGCTAAGTTCTCAAGTTCCTTCATTCTTTAGTTCTTGCAAAGGCAATTATTCAGAGCACCATTATGTATCCATTACAGCAAGATAATTTGAAAAGAATTTTAAACACAGCTTATATCAATAATTGAGACTAATAAAAAGGAAATGTCAAAAGACGAAAGATGAATTTTGCAGAGAATATGCGGGCACACGCTCT
>NW_015540932.1:461210-469732 GCF_001515605.1 Sinocyclocheilus anshuiensis
GTCTGCTGTCCTTCAGATTTTTGGCAGAGCTTCAAATTCTGCCTCTTCATTCAGAATTAAGCAAAAAAAAAAGAGAGAAAGACTCGTGGAAGTGGAGGATAATTAAAACCATCTTATTTGCGACGAGGGAAATTACATTTACAGAGCAGGGCAGAGTAGATCAGTAAGAATGGTAACTGTGGAAACACATAGGCATCGCTATTGAAAAGGGAGGAATAGAAGTGGAATGCCAAATGCTCCAGCGAATATCTGTCTTCAATAAGAAATCCATTTTGGGGAAATAATTTGACTGTGTCAGATATACTCTGCTCACAAATTTAATGAATGATTGCATTTAATCAATGATCTGTAGCATATGAATTTAAACTATTACATACATATTTCACACTGATAGAGACACTTAACCTTTAAAGAGAGTAAAAACTACATAGTACTACAGCTGCCTTGCTCAAGCAGATCTTTGCACATGGGACCACAGAACTTTCTGAGCCAATCACCTAAGCTGTAAATGTCATGTGACAGCACACATGGTCTCAAACCCATCACTTATGACTTGAATGATCTTGAACTGTGAAGGGCTGCAGAAAAATGTATATTGAATTATATTATCTTTAAAAAAAACGTTTTTAACTTTTTGACAGATGATTCTTGAGCACCAAATGAATGTTTTAGAATGATTTCTGAACGATCATGTGACACTGAAGACACTGAAAATTCAGCCTTGCCATCACATGAATATAATATATTTCAAATTATATTAAAACAGTTATTTAAATCATAATAATATTTTACAATATTACAGTTTTACTGTATTTTCTGATCAAATAAATGCAGACTTGGTAACAATGGGAGAATTCTTTCAAAAAGGTTTAAAATAGATCTTAGTCTGACCCCAAACTTTTGAACCATAGTATACATGTAAGCATTTTGTCATTTAAAAAAAAAAAAAAACAGTTTCATTGAGATATACTTAAATGGCCATTAATATAAACAGATGCTTTTTAGAACCAAATGGTATCAAACATCTACCCGCAGGGGCTAACTAGACTATGTTAGTATCCTGTCAAAACTTTGACCTTTTGTTCTTGATCATGTTCCTACATATTATTTCCAGTGTGAAATGATCACTTATGTCTTTCTTTTGGTATATCAATCATCCTGCTAACACAGTCACAATCAGTGTGTGGAACATTCTATAAACAGGCAAACGCTAGATGACACTGATCTGGATTGTGACATTGTTTAATATAGTAAGTGAGATACATTATAACAGTCTGTCAATAGAGGTTCTGCCCTGCTGCTCAGAGGTGAGTTTCACAGCATCGTGTTTTTACAGCTTAATTCACTGCGGTCACTGCACTGCATGAAAGAGCATTGGACACTTACATGGGCCCTATCAACATATCCATTAACATGACACGGCTATGAGTCAGTCTGTGATCATGCCATTTTAGGGACTAAAGAGGTATTTTTCATTTAATAAGGCTTCATAGGCATTGCTGCTGTTGATGTCTTCCTCTGAGGTGTAAATGTTCCTTTCTTCTTGCTTAGATAAGCACTCATGTTGGAGAGTAATTCTTTTTCCCATTTGCTTTTCCTAAAGGAAATAGTAGGCTACTTGTGAGCCAGCAAATTAATAGGAATATATTTTATAGTGAAATGATCAAGAAAAGAAGTAAAAGTGGAAGCGCAATAGAAGACCCAGTTGACATCACATGAAAGAAAAATAACAAATGAGGTCTCTTTTTATTTATTTATTTATTTATTTATTTTCCCTGTTCAGCATATTAAATGGAGAGCAAATTGAGACTGGCTTAACCCCATTCATCTCTTATCTGTCTCCATCGAGTGTTGAGAACTCACAATTGTCACACATTGTGCTTAACGTCTGCGATCAAATCTAAGTTGAACATTAGAGAATTTAATACGAACTCAAACATTGTCATTAAAATTCGCTTTTTGTTTAATTTTTGTTTTTCTCCTAAGAGTTTTTAGAGCAACATTTCAGTCAAAGGTTAATAAGCAATATGGAAACTACAAATGAATCAATGACTCGTTCACAAAGACTTTTGTTTCGTTTTTTGAATGAATCAACGCTGCGCGATCACGACTGATTCGTTTTCTCACACAACAGTTCAATAAACAAGAAATTAAAGTTGAGTAACTTACATTTTAGACACAATATTCGCCAGTTCGACAGTACTACTTTGTATTCTTTGCACAGATGACGAAAATAGGCCTATATCCAAAAAAATGAAGACACGGTAGAATTGCCGTTGCGTTCCAGAATGAATCAGCGTATTTGAACGAATCGGTGAATGAAGGATTTAAAATGACTCACTCATAAAACGGTCTTTTGTCGCCACCTATTGGAGTAACTATAAAAGGAAACACTACAGACTTGACAGGCGATCTGGATCGCGGAACGATACAAAGAGTGAAAAGTCCTAGTGCTGTTGAGCTGTAGCGACAGACATTAATTTTCAGGGATGCAAACTAGCCTACAGTACTACTGGCCTTTTCGAATTTCGCAGATTTTCATGCCATTTAGGCCTACATTATTTGCCACAATTGGGCTACATAGAAACGTAGCCGGTTTCAGCATACATAAGATAACAGTGAATGTTTGTATATTGTTATATTTCTTTCGTAATTTCACGTGTCTAAGAAAATGTACAAAAAAAAAAAAAAAAAATGAAAAAAAAAAAAATCCTAATAGGTTTTGTTTTGTTTTGTTTTGAGTGAAGATGCATTTTTCTTTCCCCTTACAGTGTGAACAGTTCTTAAAAAAAAAAAAAAAATGTAAAAAAATATAATCCTCATCATCATTCTCGAACTAGAACATATGAAGACTTTCGCTTTCAAGTGCCGTGATTAGGAAAGTTATGTTTTTCTATTGAAGATATATAAATGTAAATGCTTTAATGTTTAAAAGTAATTTATTTCTGTGATCAAAGCTGAATTTTCAACATCATATCTCTAGTCTTCAGTGTCACATGATTTTGCTGATCAATTAGCCTATTATTTGTGATAAATTATTAATAAAGGTTCTTCTTATTATTATCAATACTGAAAACGTTTTTCTTAATATTTTTGTGGAAACTGTGATACTTGATCTACTTTTTCAAGATTATTTTTTGAAAACAAAGAACAGCTTTAAAAAAAAAATCAATATTTTGTAATAAGTATAGGCTATATTTACTGTCCCTTAAATCAATTTCATGCAACCTTATTGAATAAAAGTATTATTTTATTTTTTTATTCTTACTCCTAACTGAATGGTGATGTATCACTTTTTCCACAAAAATATGAAGAGAGCACAACTGTTTTTAACATTGTCAATAATCAGAAATGTTTTTAAGCAGCAAACCAGCATATTAGAATGATTTCTGAAGGATCATGTGACACTGAAGAATGTAAGAGTAATTATGCTGAAAATTCAGCTTTGGTCACAGAAATAAATTATTTTTACTATATATTTGCATAGAAAACAGCTATTCTAAATTGTAACTTTATATATTTCACATAGGCTATTACTGTTTACAGTATTTTTCATCATCATAAAATTCTTCATCATAAAAATAAGAAACTCTTGTCAAGCAATTGAAAGGCACAATAAAAACAGTCCACATTCTACACTACATTCCAAGTCTTCTAGAGCAGAGCAGAGCAGAGCAATGTTATATGGACTGATATTATGGTAGGCATATAACTTTAAACTGTATATGTAAAAGAGATGTGTAAAAATATTAATTACAATTTGCCATATACACCAGGAAAGACAAATTATAATTTAAAGAAGAAAGTATGATAGTCATTCATTCATGTTAATGATAATGTTAAAAAAGCATTTTTTTATTTCTGTATTGTGTTATATTTGTATGTTAGTAAGTGGTGTTAAAAATAGCTCTGAGCTGGTGGGTTTATGGTGTGGTGGGCCACTCTGTGCCAAAAAGTCCAGGGCCACTTTTTAGCCCCTGGCTATAGCTAAACGCTAATTTAAGCATCGAAACTAACTGCTATAATACTTAAATGAAACATAACTAAAACTTCAAGTACCCATAAGTTATTAAACTTCAGTTCATAAGTAATAAAATGTCAAGATCTGTTGTTTGTACATTACCGCATTCCTCATAGAGGACTGGGTGCAAACTGCATTAAAGTCAACGCAGAGGGATGTGGACTGTTGTAATTGCCTTCACTGTGGGAATGTTGGTTGTGCTCATCCCTAACAGTCAGCTCTGAGCCCCCTGTGCTTTCTGTGAATCCAGACACCTCCTCCAGCCTGCAATGCAAGGAGATACTGTAGCCTACAAACAAGTCGGTGACATATAATGTCAGGAGAGCTGCTGGATTGTGTCTTCTTGAGAGCGTGAGGAGAAATCCTCTCTGTTAGCTTATGCTACATGCATGTGAGACACATCTTCCCATCAAATGCTGCTCCATCTCTGCCCTGTGAATAAAACACAAGCTAAAAAATACTATATTCACATTCCTCAGAGAGATCTGTATTTCACTTCCATTTTTCATATGGTATTTCTTGAAATGCTTATTCACTGACATGATTCATTTGCATTTTTAGAGATATTTGATGTCTAACTAATTATGTGATTTTATTTGTTTACATATGTAAAAAAAAAATAATAATAATAGACAGGTTAAAATTAACTTAAATCAATAGTATTATTACTATGTGTATCAGTGAGTATTGTTGTCTTGTTTTCCTATCAAAATATTTTTACAGGAAAAATTTACAGTATATTACATAAAACAAAATTAAAACATAATAATTTTTTGATGTAATAGATATTTTTAAAGAATTTTAAGAAAGTAAAATTGTCAAAGGGTTTATCTTTATTATTAACACAGATAAAAGCATAGTGCATAAAGCACTAAAACCTAAGTTAGGTTTTTTCAACTGAAAAACTGATGTTGCTCTTTTTTTCCCAGTGGGGTAACCTAATTAGTTATATATCTAAAAAAATATATTTAAAAAAATAAAATTATATATATATATATATATATATATATATATATATATATTTCTTTGTTTATTTATTTATATAATATTATGCAGTCTTTCTTCTCAAGTAAATTCTCTTTAAAATATATTTTGATATTTTTAGTGGGAGAAAAATAAAAAAAAACAATAATTTTGTGACAGTTAAGAAAGTTAAATATGATTCAAATAGCCATCTCATTTTAATTTTTCACCATCTGCTATCAACGTTAACAACAAGCCTGCAATTTAAAAATGACAAATGGCAGAAATTTTTGAATATAGCAAGCCTCATTGTCAACCATTAAATACAATGTGTGACAGAGCAAATTATATGCAGGATATATGGACGTCCCTGTCTCTGCAACACAGTCCAAGGATCAGAGTGCTTTTGACAGCAACTGGAGAGAAAGGAGAGCGAGGCAGGAGGAGACGTGGACAGATCTGACTTAATTTGACTGCATGAGTCAGCAGCTCATTTAGAAGAGCTCTCAAGCCAAAAAGAAATAGAAAAAAACTGTACGAGATTCTGTTATGACTTTGTCAAAAGAGTCCTATGCCATGGAAAACAGGAAATGAGCAGTTTGGAGAAGTATCGCTCATTCTTACCAGTTCATCACAACATTGGTCAAGTCCTTGCCTCGCCAGCACTGTAACAGGCTGACAGTTCCTACGAAACATGACTCAAGGTTAAAGAGACATTTATCAAAACACCCAAGCAAGAGACTCTCAAAGAACAAGGACGTTACAATCATTAATTGAGATGCAGGGGCTGAGAGAAATAATTAAGCCTGGAGCCAATGTCAGAATCATTTCTATCTGGTGATTAAACAGATTTCCTAATAAAAGCCAAAGAGGGTGAGGATTATCAGAGAGACGACCCGCGGTAAAGACTATCGCCCACCACTCTTTACAAATCCTCAGCATGACCCTGAAACACTTTAGACTCATTTGTGCTTTTAGTAAGAGCTATTGCAAATAGCAAAGTAATGATTCCGATGGCCAAATTTGCTGATATCAGTGTGTAAAACCGCACTACATAGGTCACACATTTAAGACCCCATGATATTGTTTGATGAATGGGATTTTTAAATATTTTTAAATATCTAGAAATGTGCAGACAAAAACGCTGTTATGGAGTGAGTTGCACTGGAGATGCTAATCACTTCACAATTCTCCATTTGCATGATTTGAAGTGATTAGAGTGCAATTGACTGGAATTATGGTGGACAAATGTGATAATAAATGCTAATAGGAGCTGTGAGAACCCAATACTAAGCAGATTGTTACAAGAAATTGGTCCTCAGGCATTCAGTACACAAGTCAATAACCCCGAGAGCCGCCCAGATTTGCATGTTAACCCTATAAAGCCAAGTGTATCATATTTAGTATGCAAATTTCTAAAAGGTCTAAATGTACAAAAAAAACAAAACAGTTGTACACAATCTACTACATACTGTACCTTCTGTCACCTTCAGGTTGCGGTACATGTGTGATTTTGCTGTGAAATCTTTACTGTTTATAAAGTAAACAAGAATAACTTCTATACTTTTAGCAATATTTTAAGATGAACATTTACTGGACTTGAGCAACTTAATTATCCATAAATGACTTTTTAGAAAAAATCATGTTAAAATGTAATTAAATGTAAATGACACTTTTGAGGACCGTTTATCTGTATGTCTCTAAATCATAGTTTTGCACTTCATTACATATTTTGGCCTCCACAATATACAGACCTTTGATCATAAAACTAAGTATTTAAATATCATCTAAGACATATTGCTAGGAGATATAGAGTGACAACTGATATTTACATGCATTTTATATAAGTAGTCTGCTATACTACTGTAAATATCTCATTGATTATATTACAAGCTATCAAAATTGAAATTTAAAAGAATAAATAATTTTGGCCATATTTATATCAACAACTGCACCAAATTGCATATTTTGCTCAATTTGGGCCTGTGAATAAATCCCTCCTCAAGTATGAGCTTCATATTCTCACTATATCATACTTAACAAAAAACACATACGTAAACCTTATTTCGATTTTCGTTTATATTTTGTCTAAAGGTTCAACAAACTGTTCCATTAAAAAAATCTGACAATCATTTAATATCTGAGGCTTTATAGGGGTAAAAACCTTTCAACATTTAGTTTTTACTTCTAATCAACTATACCAGTGCTAACCCAGAATGAATTTTGAATTAGTAGATCTATCTGTGATAACAAGTCTGAAGCCTTTCAAAGGATACTACAAAATTAGCTCCTCAGCTGTCATCCTGAAAAGCCTGAGTAGAAAGATCTTGACAGGCCGATTCATTCAGAGTGTTTGCACAACGTTTCCATTGGTGCTCCACTGGAGGTTATTTTGAGGGTCTCGTGCTGTCAGCTGTTGTCTTGAGTCCTTTTGGACCCTCCTCACTTTTCTCTTTCACTCTGATAAAACTGTGGACTGACTGGTTCATTGTCCTCCTTTTCTATTCGAACCCGAACAGACACGTGTGGGTAAGTCTTGAGCTGTACTATTGTGTTTAACTTTTTAGTTGATGTTGAGCTGAATGTCGCCAGTGTGTTTGAGAAGCATTTGAGTTGGGTGGATTTTTTATAAGTCATTATAGTGTGTGGTTTCATTATTGTGATCAAGTAATATGAAGACAAATCTAATTCCCAATGCAATAATTCTGTTGTTTTACATTCAAATTTGTAGCCAATTTCATCGTTTGTCCTAAAGTTTGTCTTATGTGCTTCACTCTTAGCCTGTTGTTTAGATGTAAACCGATGTTTAGAATAGTCATTGTTTTTCCACTTTGCGTAAAACTGCCACCATTGACATCAGAGTGTACGTGGCAAGACTAAGAAATAGCTTGTCCATATTTAGAGGATCCAAAAATAGCGTGTGGCTTCACAACAGGTGCCATGTTGCTGAAGGAGGAGGGGTGATGGGAGAGGAGGAGGGGTGGATACACGCACATGGGGTTGGAATGGGGGGCTATAATTTTAACCTGATAAGCAACAGAGCTGGGACATAAACAACCTCTGGAATCTCAGAGTTCATTCCACATGAAATCAGCTGTGTAGAGCTGAAGGGCTTCAGGCCTGGCGCTATCTGTGACACATCAGATTTAGTGGCTCAGCCATACTCTGCCACTGTGATTTGTGCTATTTTCTCCGCACCCCCTCCTCTAGCCTCGTGTGTCACAAGCGACTCGTTGCCTCTCTTCAGATGTCCACCAGACGTGGAGGCAGCTTAGAGATCAGATGTTACTCTTTTTCTATGGCTTGCATTGAAAATGTTTAAGAATTTATCTAACTACCATTATCCAGATCATTAAGTATTAAAGTTCATTAAGTATTTAAATTTAAGTATTACATTTTCTGTAGCCAGGTGTGGATCTATACCAATAAAATAAAAAAATAAAAAAAATAAAAAATAAAAAATAAAATAAATTAATTAATTAATTAATTAATTAATTAATTAATTAATCAACAAATAAATGAAAAAAAATTTAATTAA
>NW_015540932.1:469751-488742 GCF_001515605.1 Sinocyclocheilus anshuiensis
TTTTTCATGAGCACAAAATCAGCATATTAGAATGATTTCTGAAGGGTCATGTGACACTGAAGACTGGCGAATTGGCTATTAAAAATTCAGCTTGCCATCACAGGAATAAATTACATTTGTAAAAATATATTAAAATAGAAAAAAAGATATTGTAAATTGTAACAATATTTCACAATATTACTGTTTTTACTATATTTTTTAACAAATAAATACAACTTTGGTGAAAATAAGACACTTTTAAAAAAATATATGACCTAAATATAAACATATACAGTATATATATATATATATATATATATATATATAATCATTAATAAAATATCAGTACAAAACAGTATCAGTACAGAAACAAGACAAATAGATAGAACTAATTAAATTTGCCATTGTTATTGTATATGTAGACAAATCACTTCACATTCCAATTTCCAGTTTTAAGTTTCTGCAAATATTTATTTTTCAAGGTCACTTCATTATTATCCATATTGTTTCTGCCTGAGGCAAATCCATTAATCATTTCCCCAAATCTGAATTCACATTTCAAACAACCTCATGTATTTCAAACATAAATTCCCTCTATTTATGCAAACATACCACAAACTGGCCAAAAGCCATTCATCTTCAGTTTAGTGGCTGGTGATTTCAGAGAGTCGTATCAAACCTCTCTACAAGTAATGCATAATCACTTCTCATTAATTTCAACAGTCTCATTTCAGCATCAAGCCATGAGTGTAATCAAGGAATTGGCTGTACCTCTGCTAATCAGTCTGCTTTCTTCTGAAGCACTTTTGTGATATAGTTAACTTGATTTTTGCAGCAGATGATGGAGGGCAGTCACCAGACTTCTGAGAACGCCAATGAACAAGTCAATGTCCCAGAGGAGCAGCCAGTGGACCCCATGGAGGACTTCAGCAGGCAGCTAGAGGATATAATCAACACGTATGGAGCAGCATCCAGCCTGATGCAGGAGCAGATCTCCATCCTGGAGTCTGAGGAGAGAAAGGAAGAGGAGGCAAAGGCTGATAAAGAGGCCGACCCACAAGAAGCTGGTGCCACTCCAGAGAAGGAGCAGATAGCTGATAAGAAAATTCTCAAGGGCCTGGGTGAGCAATTGGCCTTTCTTCTGTTCGTTTGATAAACAGTGTAAATGTCTTGAGATTAAACAGACAAACTAAAAGACTAAACCTCACAAAGAGAATTTTGAGAATGGCCAAATCAGTCAATAATTGGTCAAGAAATGATATGGGTCATTCTATTAAATAGATGCCATTTTAAGTTTGACAACCACATAAATAATAAAAATTACAATGTGCCGTGTCAAGTTAAAGCAGCACTATGTAACTTTTTCTGTGTTCAAAATTTGCTAAATGTATATAATGAGCGAGTACATCATGAATTCATCTTCCAAACCGCGTTTTTGTCTTATTCCGAATCACTACGGTACACTTATAAGTACTTATATTTGGACTATTGTAGCCTGGTCGGGTCGTCACCGCTGCGGAGTAACACATACCTGCGTGAATCGCCATAGACATAAACTTAGAGAAGTAGCTCCGGTTGGAATGTTCTTCCGCGGGATGTGTGCAGTTCTGTTTATTAACCGCTAAAGCGCCAAAAGTTACATAACGCTGCTTTAATACAGTAAAACAGTCATTTAAAATAACTGTTTTCTATTTTAATATATTGCAGAATGCATTACTGTGATTCAAAGTTGAATTTTTAGCTGCCATTACTCCAGTCTTCATTGTCACATGATCCTTCAGAAATCTTTATAATAAGCTAATTCGGTGCTTTAGAAACATTTGTTATTATCAATGTTCAAAACAACTGTGCTGCTTAGTATTTTTGTGGAAATATTACCATGATATCCACCTTTTTCTTGTTGTAAAAATGGGCGCGGCCATTTGTAAATTCTATGGGTCTGGTTTCCGGTCTCATCTGCGTCCACCCCGTCCAGCTATTTTTAGCTGAACAAAACAGTTAGTTTTGCTGCTTGATATTGAAAGTTGGTGTGTCTTATCATATTATTTTAATGTATTATCTTAATTATGAACACACTGGTTTGTAGTGCAAGTGTTTTACCGTTTACTGCACGTTGTTATTCTCCTCGTTATTTACCTATAGCGGTTAATGAACCGGAAGTCTCACCCATAGGCTTACTTCCGCGTTGAAGAAAAAGGTGGATATAACGATATATACAGTACATCATTTTTAGAATTCTTCGATAAATAGAAAAAGAAAAGCATTAATAATTTTAAATAGATTTTGTTGTAACATTGTCACATTTGATCAGTTTAATGCATCCTATAAATAAACAACAGTATGAATTTCTTTTGAACAAAAAATATCCCTTAACCCAAACATTTAAACAGTAATGTATGATTGAGTGACACAAATGACATTCATTTTGTTAAATGACCCACAGAGCAGAGATTTCAGTTAGAAAACGGATTGCTGTTTTATGTTTGAAAAATAATGCCATATGTAGCACCTCTCAATCGCACAGATGGAGAGTCATAAACAGTGATTGGGTTTTTCTATCAGCAGGATGGTCAAGTGCTATGAGTGTAGTAATCAACTGTTTGGAATATTTCCATTCTCAAGGAAAGAATGCTCACGTCAATACTAAAGCCCACTTCATCATCACCAAATGAAGACAGATATAGTGCTTGACTATAGTTTTCTGACACACTCTGGGCTTAAAGGAAATTTTTACACAGGAATGAAAATTCTGTCATCATTTACTTGCTCATGTTGTTGCCAACCTGTATGACTTTCCTCTGTGGAACACAGAAAGAGAAAATATGAATAATGTACTGGTCATGCATTTTAATGTAATTAAAATGAACAGCTGTTGGAGCTTTTAAGATTCAAAAAGCACACATACATGTAAAAAAGTCCCATAAATGAATCATGAAATATCATAAAAGTGGTCCATATGACTCATGCACAATAGTTCAAGTCTTCTGATGTCATATAAATAGCTTTGTGTAAGAATAGTCACAGATAAATTGGGCTGGTGGCCACTGCAACCAAATTACTCAATGAGTCTATGAGCTTAACTGAAAAACTGGACCAGTCTGGTTAGTGAACAAATCATTCTGGTTTTGTGAACTCATTCAAACTTTTCAGTTTGTTCCTTACACAAAGCTGTCTTAAGACTTCTGAAGACTTGGAATACAGCACAAAAATGTTACGAGCCACTTTGACAGTGTTTTTTACGGGTTTTTTTTTTTGAGATTTATATAGAAAAAAAGACAACCGTAAGGTTTTGAATGACAAGAGGGTGAATAAATAATGACAGAGATTCATTTCTGGATGAACTATCCCCTTAAGGCTGAGTATATGTCTTGTGCCTTGTTTGCTTCTCTCAACCATTTTATCCTAGTAAACGCTATCACGCTGTGATTCCACTACTTCTCCCGTTGATTTGTTTTGTAGCTTGCGTGCAGAACTCTCCCTTGTGGGCTTCTGCTCATCTTCTTTATCTTTTCATTCTCTGATCTGAACGGAAACCGCTTGTCTCGTAGGTAAAGAGGCCGCATCCTTATTGCAAAGCCTGAACAAGTTCGGCTCACCAGAAGAGAAAGTGGAAATGGTGTTGAAGAAATACACTGAGCTGGTGAGTATCCAGACCCATGAGAGAACGCCGCTCTCTGAACAGTTTTCACCGCCGGCAACAACAATGCATGGAGGACAGTTAAGAGGAAACAAATAGAACACAAACCAGATTGACACGGAGAGAAAATAAAAGAACGCCTGGTGTGATGTTAAGAGTGGTTTCACTGATACTGCGATGACCTAAATATTCGACGCCCTGGGCTGAATAAGCGAGTCTGAACACAAGGCCATATGCCACACAAGATAGCCACAACACTCTCTTCAATTTCAAAATACAGAGATAAAGACAGGGACATATGACAGAAGACTACGAAAATCAGACAAAATCAGATCTTGTTCTCAGATATATACAATCTAAGGGCTCTGTGTTAATGTGGAAAACTGGACAAGTCTGTCATTCCAAAATCCTCTTGAGGACGTCTGAACAAGCAGACAGACAGACATTATCTAAAGCAGCTTTAGACCAGCCAGAGGTGTTAAAGCGGCGTATGAGATGATGTATGGATCACACCTGTGTGTGTTTTGTGCATATGGGGCAGGTGGAGGACCGCAGGACTGAGAAGAAACAGCTGGAGCAGCTTCAGCAAAGAGAGGGTCTTCTGGTCAAGCAGAGAGATCAGCTTCAGTTCGAGCACAGTCGTGCCATTCTGGCCCGCAGCAAGCTGGAGATGCTCTGCAGGGAGCTTCAGAGACATAACAGGACACTGAAGGTGAGAACATTGTCTACTGACAGCTTAAGAGATTGAGAAAGAAAAGTTAAGCTATGATATTACTTGGTAGGTTTATTTTTTGGGGGGGGTATGTATATTTATGATAAGAAACATACATTCTTTATTTTGTCTGAATTCATGCGGTTTTTAAAATAAACATGCCTATTTTCTTATGCCATTTAAATGTTTGGGGTCAGTTGGGGTCAGCTGTTCTTTTTAAGTTTCTATGCATCAAAAAATCTTGAAAAAAAAAAGAAGTATCATATCTTCCACAAAAAAATATTATAATTTCAACACTGAAAGTAATAAGAAATGTTTGATGAGCGACAAATCAGAATATTTCATTGACTCTGAAAACTGCAGTAAATTACATTTTAAAATTGGAATAATATTTCACAATTGTATTGCTTTTACTGTATTTTTAATCAAACAAATGTAGCCTTTGAAAGCATAAGAGACTTCTTTAAAAACATTCAAAAATCTCACTTTTGAACAGTAGTCTATGTTAACAAATACAAATGCTAAACTGCAACAAAATTTTCATAAAACTCACAGCTGCATAATTAAATACTCTTTAAAAAGTGGTAGTTTTTTTATAAAATTATATATATATATACACACACATTTATCATTTAAATGTTTTAATATTTTTAGAATATTTTTAATTTTAGAAAAAAAAACTAATTAGTTGACCACAAAAGCACACTGTTGCATTTTTGCAAAAATAATACTCTTAATTCAATTGTCTCATACTTGCATATACTGAATTTATGGGGGATGTTGCCATTTTTCTATCACTAAACTAAAAAAAAATCTAACAGATCACATACTTACTTGAAATACTGCTAAAACTGAAATAAGAACCACTTGTAAAGAAAAGCAGTCTGACTGACATGAACAGCGATCAATGTTTTGTTTTTATGTGCCAGTAAGGGGTACATTTATCTGAAACAGATACAGTAGGACCATAATAACAGACCTTATAGCAACTTCTTGTTTGACATGTGGGAGAGTGTTTCCTGTTATCCTGTTACCCGTGTCAATGTTTTGATTGCTGAGATTGAGTCGATCCAACTTACTTCTGAGGAGACGGCGTTTTTGAACCCAGTGGGACGTTACTGCAGTGACTCTGTGTCTCTGCCTCGATGAGACACTGACTTCTCAGACTCAAAGCGCTGCTGACAGGTCACTATGACAAGAGGGATAGTGTTACCGAGCTTCAGTGCCATTTGCCCTTCTTTTATAAATCAAAAGTCAAAAAGAATGTCTCGCTGGCTCAAATCACTGCAGAGGCTGTGGCCTCCTGTACTTCCATTCTGTTGATGCTACAGCGACTACATCTACATCCCAGATAGAATCTGCAGAGGTTTTCATATTTTCTGTGCTAATTTTGAGGTGAAATCTGCATAATGGATTTAACTAGGCAACTCCTTAAAACGATTTACACATATAAAGAAATTCATAGTACAGTTATGATCAGATTATTACACTTACAAGCTGTTTTATTTTACATTTAGCAGTTGAGATCACATGTTGAGATCATGTGACCGACTGAAAACAACTCATTTTATTGTGTAGCCTATCTAGACACCACAAAATAGTGCCATGAATAGTTTGTGTTCTTATGCCAAATATACCAAAAACATAAAAACAAGAACACAAAATGATCAAGTTTGCATTCGAAAAATAATTATCTTCATATATTACATCATAAAGGTCATGGTTTTTTCAAAAATAGCTTACATTTTTATAAACAGTGTATAAACTCTCATTACAAATAAGAAGGATATGTTTTAAAAAACAATCTATGGCGATTTCAAGCCTTGGTTTCGAAACATTTCGAAATTCCTATGGTTTGACACTATGTCATGAACCAAAGATCAGTTTTAAAATGTGTGTTAATTCTTAATAAATGAAATGAATTTTAACATGTGTGTGTAATACAAAAGGGAGAACAATCAAACAAATGGGGGAAGTCGTGGCCTAATGGTTAGAGAGTCGGACTCATAACCCAAAAGGTTGCGGGTTCGAGTCTCGTACCGGCAGGGATTGTAGGTGGGGGGAGTGAATGTACAGCGCTCTCTCCCACCTTCAATACCACGACTGAGGTGCCCTTGAGCAAGGCACCGAACCCCCAACTGCTCCCCGGGCGCCGCACTGCTGCCCACTGCTCCGGGTGTGTGTTCACGGTGTGTGTGTGTGTGTTCACTGCTGTGTGTGTGCCCTTTGGATGGGTTAAATGCAGAGCACTAATTCCAAGTATGGGTCACCATACTTGGCCACATGTCACTTCACTTAAAAAAAAAAATATTGAATAGTTTTCCAAGCCCAGCCCAATAACACACAAGCAGTACACATTAATAAATAACATAACACAAATTTGATGGAATGTCATATTGAATAGTGTTTAAAAAGCAAAGCGAATGATTCATTCAGGGTTTCAAAAAGCTTCATTTTTCCCATCACTACCTTCACTAGTCTCATGTGTTTGATTCAATAAAAAGAACCGACTCATAAGAATCATTAACAAGGGAATCGGACTTCACTGGTCGTGCTGTATGTTTCTGATGCACGTAAACGGCACCCTAATTTGTGAATGCCTCTCTCAACTGAGCTGCCATATTTGTCATTTTACATCACTTATTCAGCACTTGAAATGTTTCCAGTTGTCGGATATAGCAGTCCACTCATTTCTTTCACTCTGCCAAACAATTATGTTGCCTTCCAAGAGACAATTTCACCTCCATTCGGTGAATGTGTACATAATATGAAAGATGTTATGAATCTTGCGCAAAGCACCTGGAGCCATTTTCTCAGCGACAGATTTCGGTCCATTTGTACTATTCGCTGAACAGGTGCTGGAGGACTTTGTAGGTAGCGGTTTCTGTCCCAGCATGCTAACACACACACTTTTTTCTGTTTTTGAGGAGCTTTCTAATCACGTTTGTGTTGCTTTTTCTCCTCCGGGCATTGAAGATATTAAACTCTTGCTCCAATATGAACTCTGCATGTCTTTGGAAGTTGATGCTATCCTTCCCTAGAGGCTGGCTTTGACCTTGTTCACTCCCCAATCAATTTAATTCAAGTATTATGGAAGCCATTAATGAGCAGGTCAGAGCAGAACATCTAAGCCCTGTGTGTAGGTGCGAGGCTCAGCTATGAGGACGGTAAATTAGATTTAATCTGGGGTCATTTCCTTTGCACTTATATGAGTGATGAGCTTGCGTAGTGGTAATACAGCTTCACCTTTCCCGGGGTGGGAGCTTGAGACTCATGCCATGTGTAAACACAGGCAAGCAAACAGATTCAGCCCTGGAGAGGAACGCTCCATGCTTGGGTTCCTTACAATTAGCTGAGTCAGGAAGCTGGCGCCTCTGAAACAGAAGCTCATGTTTACAAAGCGCACACATTGGATGGCAGGACTGTTTAGCATTCACACATCCGATCCCAGATACTAAAAAAGGATAATATTGTTTATTAGTGCTACAAATATAGATCTCATAGAGCTTAATACGTCATTAACAACATTTGATTAATAGGATCATAAACTAGCCTTCACTATTCAGATCTTGTAAGGTCGAAATAATGCAGTTAAAGTAGCGGTTAGTGCACCTGCTTTGGACATGTTGCACTATGGTGCTCATGTGGGCCACTCAGGTTCAAGTCGGGCCTATAAAATGTCCATTCCTTCTATCCTTTATATTTCTTGTCACTCTCTACTATATCTATAAAATAAAAGCCCCTTCCAAAAGGTTGTCCCTTAATTATAACTTATATATATATATATTACGTTTATTAAAAATAATACATTTTAATATTTTATATGAAGTAAAAACTATTATAAACCGTAAACTCGATCAATCGATTGATCAATACTTTTTACACAATAAATAATGAAAATGTACGTTTATATTAATTTGTAACATGTCCATTAGTTTTACTATTTAATTTTGCCACAAAATTTAATTAAAAAAAAAGTGTACCTGTCAACCAGTGTTATTTTAGTATTATCTTTATGCTATTGTAGTGTTTACTAATATATTTTGAATTTGTTCATTTTAATTTTAGTTTAAGTAGTTAAGTTCCGGTTTAGTCATTTAGTTAAGTTTAGTAATGTGCTTTTGTCAGATTTATTGGTCAGAATCTATTGGTTTTAGTTATTTTAGTACACCTCAGTTTAGTTCAGTTAGTTGAGAATGCAAATTTCTCATTTTTGAGTGTTTTTAAGTTGAGGTTTTCATCTAATATTTATATTTTATTTTATTTCAGATTTATTTGAATGAACATTTTTAAAATCGTTTTTGTGTTAGTTAACAATGACAACACTGTTATCAGCAAGACAACACTTTAAGTGAGGAGCATGACTGAAATAAAATATGAAATATTATGAATATATTATATTACTATTATTTTTATGAAATATGTCATGAATGAAGCAACAAACGAAAAATAATCAAGGTGAATATCAATTGTGATAAATCAAGATGTCAAATACAAAATATTGTTTAATTGTTTGGATTTTATGCCATATAAAATGCAAACTATGAAATCAGCTTTAGTAAGAGTTGGCCATTTTATTCCACAAATGTTTAAAATATCATTTCCTTCACTGTCATTTCTACCACAAAATGCTATCAAACACAATACATTATTTGACTTTGACCATCTAATCACAGCTCCGTCTCACGTAATACTAGATCTAGATTGCTTTCTTAAGGCTGCATATTCCCAGATTTCCCACACGTTTCCTTCTCTCTTTCTCCCTGCAGGAGGAGAGTCTGCAGAGGCTGCGGGAGGATGAAATGAAGCGGAAGGAGATCTCCGCTCATTTCCAGAGCACGCTAGTGGACATTCAGAATCAGATCGAGCAGCACAGTAACCGCAACAACAAGCTGTGCCAAGAGAACAGTGATCTGGCCAGCAAACTCAATACCATCATAGAGCAGTATGAGCGGAGAGAAGAGGTACTGATGGAAATCCACACACATTACATTAAATCCACAGGACGTATCTGTACACATAACATCTAGATTTGAAATGCATTAAATCCACACATAAGCAGAGCTCCAGCAGGCCCACCGTTCACAGTGCTTCTGCTGCAACAGAACTCTATTTTCAGCTGCACAGCACTGTGCTGTTTATGTGGGCAGTGTGAAGACTGTAACCTGTTAATATGGGCCCTAAAATAAATATGTGCTTGTGGTGTGAAGCAGACCGAAGACCTGTGCAGCGAAAGCCAGCAAAATGAATTGAGGATTTCAAACACCACAATATCTAACACATCTGTCAAAGCGATTCAGTCATAAATCCATTTAAAGCTGCACCCCAAGGCACAGTCGAGATTAGATTTTGGTACAAGTAAGTGTGCACCATAAATGATTGTGATACATTTGATAATGCATCTGATTGGATTTTTTATTCTGGTCCAGCAGAAAAATGTTATGAGCCATTATTGGGGTTCCAAACTTATTTTAAACTCTGCAACTACAGCCGTCAAAAGTTCTGAATAATTACGATTTTTTTCAATGTCATATGTCATGAGTCTCTTATGCTCACCAAGGGTGCATTTATTTGATTAAAAATACAGTAAAAAACATAATTTTGTGAAATATTATTACAATTTATAATAACTGGTTTCTATTTGAATATATATAATAAAAAAATAATAATAATAATAAAATATCATGTATTCCTGTGATGGCAAAGCTACATTTTCAGCATTACTCCATTCTCATTATCAGTGTCACATGATCATTCAGAAATCATTCTAAGATGCTAATTTGGTTCAAGTCATTTTATTATGTGCTTTTGTATTTTTATTATTTTTAAATATTTCTCTCTACCTTTAATGTATTTTTATTTTAGTTTTGTTTTGCCATCATTTTTGTGTATTTTGTTTAGGTTTTTCATTGAATATTTATATTTGAATTTATTTCAACTTTTTTCAGTTAACGAAAACACTAATTGAAATATTTTTTATAGTTTTAATGTTTTAATAATATGTGTAATAGTTTTAGGTTTAGTCAACAATGACTGTTATAAACAAGAATGTAAAGATTATGATTGAGAATATAGCATCACGAGCGAAGAAATCAAACAAAATAAGTCATTCTAATATGCTGATTTGCTGCTCAATTATTATCAGTTATTAAAGGCATTAGCATAGAATTATTATCAGCATAGAATTAATTCTGGAGGATTATGTGACACTGAAGACTAGAGTAATGGTTGCTGAAAATTCAGCTTTGCTATCAAAAATAAATTCAAAAAACAGCTTTTTAACTGTACTATTTGTAGTATTTTTGATCAAATAAATGCATCCTTGGTGAGCACAAGACAATTTCAAAGACATTAAATATTTATTCCAAACTTCTGACTGGTAGTTTACATGAGCAATTTTTACAGTCACTATGCATAAAAACATATGCGTGTTTTAGAGCTGAAGTCTGCCAGAGCTGTAATTTCACGACACGAGGCGGAGGAAACTACACCCTCACACTTTCTAAACCTGCTATATGCACAGCAGATACTTGTATTTTTGGACTTTGACTGAGTGATTCACGCCTGGTTTGACAGTGAATATTGCACCTTGTAGAACACTCTAGTATTCTCTATCTAATCACATGAGGATCGACCGGTGGAATGACAAACCTGATGTGAGGGGAAGTTAAGCTCAATCTGTCATGCTGATGGGTACCACAGAGACTGCTCACACACAGCTGTGTGGTGGCGGGCTAAAACAGACCCCAAGAATTTAACTGACTCGAAATTGAATTGTGCCGTGTGTCTCTACTGCCCTCTGCTGGCTGCGGTAGAGACACGCATCATAAGAGTGAGATGCATCATGCTTAATGTGATTTACACAAGAAGAACATGTTCCTGGAACAACATCCCTATTGACCAATCACCGCCCTCTGATTTTAGCTGTAAAAGGATGATTGATACAAAAGCTGTTCCAAGAACAACAAAGCATGTTGATCCTGGAACATGTTCTGCTTGTGAATAATCACACTGTGTGGTGTATCAGGAGAGAGACAAACACAAATTCTCAACGTTAAAATGTTGTACTGTGTTAAATGTTGTTCCAAGAAATGACAAAAGCTACAACATCCCTGCGACCCCAAATTAGACAAGTGGTTTGGACAATGGAAAAATCAAATAAAATATAAAACCATGATCTGCACTCACAAAAACAGTCTACTTTTTTTGTCCTACTGGTGATCAATGTAAAATAATAAATTTTTGTGAGTGCAGATCATGGTTTTATATACTCTAGATAAGTAATCTAACAGATTGACGCACCAAAATAAAACACTAAGTGACAAAAGAGCATGGTGCAAGTGACTTTGTAAAAATAAAATAAATTAAAATTAAAATTAAATTAAATTAAATTAAATTAAAATTATTAAATTAAATTATTAAATAAAATTAAATTAAATAAAATTAAATTAAATATATTTTTCCCTGAATAAATATTCTTCCCTGTATTTTTATGCAGAGTTTAAAGAAGATATTCAAACACAGAGATCTACAGCAGAAACTGTCTGATGCCAAGCTGCAAGAAGCCAACATGCTCCTCAGTCAAGCTGAAGAGAAGCACAAAAGGGAGAAGGAATATGTAAGACACACAGATCTCCTATTCTGGCTCTTCAGATTTGCCTCAAGTAAAATGAAGGGCAGGCTAATTCATTCACATGTGCTTACAATTAATTTATTTACAAGCAGGGTCTAAAATGAACAATCATCAAGTGCAAAATGCAAGTAATAATTGGCTTGTAAAAGGTCAATTTATAAAGAACTGCAACATAATATATTAAGTTGATATGGTAATCTGACATTTCCTGATAAGTGAAGCGATGAATGTGTCATTCAAATAAAACATCTGTTGTGACTTGCAAGTTTTCTTAGTGGAAAATTGTCCATGTTTTTTCAATTCAAATTTATCTGGGATCTTTGTTTTGTCCCTTAATATATAGCCTATATTACTATATTATTAACTTCAATTTTCTCAAGAGTGGCAAAAAGTTCATGCTGGACCCTGTTTATAAAAATGTTTCAGTGAATCTCAAGAATTGGCACATGTTAACATCTCACTATTTATGTTGTTAGTTGCTTAAAGAGGCTATTGAAACAACAAAGAAATGCTACACAATGAGGGAGCAGGAGTTACAGATGAAGAAACAGGTAATGCAGAGTTCTCGGTCTCTCTCACCTGTTTGTGTGTGTGTGTCTTGTGTTTAACCAGTTACTCACTCAGGCTGCAGAGTGGAAACTACAGACTAAAGAGCTGAAAGAGCAGCACACTGTCATGCAGGCCCAGGTGAATATCTACCGCTGTGGCATTACCCACAATCCAACACTCTCTCCTCTCTAGCTGTGGCGTTTCTCTCGCTGAGCTGTGTGACAAACCACAGAAACCAATCGATCCTTAAAAGGCAATTTACGGTGTTGATTCATAGCCATTAGGTGCAATTGCACTAAATGCACTGTCTGAATACATTTCAGCTGAGATGGATAGATAAATTACAGACGGATGTTTAAGAAAAGCAATCATGAGAGTTTTACAGTTTTGCCTAAATTCTGTCTTCATTTACTTACCCTCGTGTTGTTTCAACCCTGTCAAATCTGTGTTCAGTGGAACACAAAAGGCGAAATTTTAAAGAATACTTTTTTATGCAATTACAATAAATAAGGACTGAGGTTTTCCAGTTACAAAAAAAAAGGAAATGAAAGCATCAAAAATGTGGTGCATATTGAGAAATATTATCATTCTGTCTTAGAGCAGATAAATCATCTAGATACTGATTAATTCTTTAAGGAAATGAATGTGACAACATCTCACTGTCTCTGAATCAACAAAAAAGATAATGAAGCTCTTTGAGTTAATCATGTTGATGGCTGTATGAAGGCTTCCTCTCTCTCATGGCTGTATTGTGACAACACAGACAGAAAAATATTATTTCAGTGAATTATTATAGTTCACAAGTGCCACAGGTGCTGAACAGCAAATACGACCTGGATGAGTTTCACTGCTGCTATTATAAAAAATAAGTGATGCCTTGCACATTACATACTGAGTCATTGCAGAACGTGTTCACTTATTTAAAGCTCTGTGTTTTTGAATGGAACATTTGCTTTGACTAACTGCAGATGGACTGAGTAAATTGCAGCTGCAAAATCAGTGATTAACTCTTTCATTTTCACATCAGGTCCATAATGTAAACAAAAGAATGAATGAATAAGTAAATGAATGGATGTATGAATGAATAAAAATAAATAAATATTTAAATATGTATTTATATATTTATCCATTCAATCATTAATGTATTAATCAATTCTTCATAAATATAAACAAGAAAAAAAGAACAAATTTTGATTTTTTTTTTTTCCCAAAATAAGATCAATATATAATAATTGAAAAGGAAGGTCAAGCTGATAAGTACAAATGTCATCATCATCATCATGCATGTTTTTCTTACGGCACAATTTATCAATCTTTAAAAGGCGATATTTACAATGATTTTCTCTGAATGATGCTAACTCTAATTCTCTTCTTACAGCTCGTGTTGTACTCCCAGAAGTTTGATGAGTTCCAGAACACACTAGCAAAAAGCAATGAAATCTACATCACTTTCAAACAGGAGATGGAGAGGGTTTGTTGTATTATGCACACTTTTACAGTCTTCTACAGTCTTCTTTTTACAACTTCTTAGTTGTTTTCCAGTGAAAATATCTACAAGATAAATTTACTTGAGAAGCAACACTGCATAAGATATTAAGACTTTTTTTTTTTAGAAAAAGTTTATTTAAAAGTGTATTTTGTCAGATTTTCCCACTTTTTAACTCATTTATACCTAAAACAAGTGATAAATATTCGTTTGTTAAGAATAGGATTTTTTGTTTTTGTTTTTGCAGTGAACAACTTAAAATGCCTTTGTTTATTTTAAAGCATATAAGTCATATGCTGATCATGTTTTTATTTGAATAGATGACAAAGAAGATGAAAAAGCTGGAAAAGGAGTCAAGTATATGGAAGACACGGTTTGAAAGCTGCAATAAAACTCTTGTTGAAATGATTGAGGAGGTAATTTACACACACAATTTGTTAGTATTTGACCATTAGCTTTTCACTTACTAACTGATTAACTCCACTCCAACAGAGATCAGAAAAGGCCAAAGAGTTTGAACTCTTCACTTTGAAAATCGACCATCTGGAGACTCTGTGCCAAGCACTGCAGGATGAAAGAAAAAGTTTATATGACAAAATTAAAGAAATACGGTCCTTAGAAAAGGCGACTCTAGCACCAGTGGTGGACTTGCCCCAAGTAGATGCGCTTCCAGAGCTCGTCCAACTTCCTAAGCCGGCTCCCAACCCAATGTTGACCGCAGAGATGAAGAGGCTGCGAGAGGAGCAGATCCGTCTGCAGGAGTTTGCAGCTTCCTTGGTAAGTTCCATAACAGATGATGCTGGAGAATCTGATAGTGAGGAAGAGAAGACAGCAGAAAAGATTCCAGCAATTCCTGAGGCTCCCAAACTTGAGTCCACCAAACCAGAGGATAAACCAGAATCAACACAAGAGGAACCCTCTACCACAGAAGAAAACAAACCAGAGGTTGCTAGAGTAAACGAAGAGAAGCCATCAGTACCCACAAATCCTGAACCCGCCAAGCCTCAGACGGAATCTAAACTTCTTCAAGAGCCTCTACAACCAGAGATCACTGAACAACAGACAGGAAAACAAGAGTCCGCCAAAGAGGAACCAAGCCAGGAAGAGGCAACAAAAGCGGAAGAGACGATCGAACAGGAATCCACTCAGCCAAAGCCTGTCATGAAAGAAGACAGCAAAGATAAAGCTGTTAAACCTGAGCTACCTGATCCAGAGCCGCCCAGACAAGAACCCCTCAAAAAAGAGCAGCCGAAGCCTGTCTTGAAAGAAGATAGCAAAGATGAAGCTGTTAAACCTGAGCTACCTGAACCAGAGCCACCCAAACAAGAACCCCTCAAAGAAGAGCAGCCGAAGCCTGTCTTGAAAGAAGATAGCAAAGATGAAGCTGTTAAACCTGAGCTACCTGAACCAGAGCCACCCAAACAAGAACCCCTCAAAGAAGAGCAGCCGAAGCCTGTCTTGAAAGAAGATAGCAAAGATGAAGCTGTTAAACCTGAGCTACCTGAACCAGAGCCACCCAAACAAGAACCCCTCAAAGAAGAGCAGCCGAAGCCTGTCTTGAAAGAAGATAGCAAAGATGAAGCTGTTAAACCTGAGCTACCTGAACCAGAGCCACCCAAACAAGAACCCCTCAAAGAGGAGCATGTTGAGAAAGCCACAGCTGCCTCTGAGGAAGCCAAAGCACCGGCGACAAAACCTAAAGCCGCAAAATCCCAAGAGGGAAAAGCGAAGGCCGGCAAAGCCCAGCCTAAAAAACAAGCTCCAGCCAAGAAGAAAGGTTCTGCAAAGGGCCCGAATAAAAGCTAAGCCGAAATGCATTACCAAAGGAGTTTTTCTTTTTATCGTTACTAGATCTGTTTGTTTGTGTACTTAGACAAGTCTTGTTGTTGACAAGTTTAAAGGCCAATTCACACTGCACTGGCAGATGCCAATAAACAGCAACAGACACGTTTGCCAGGTTTTGTCTGATCAGTGTGTTACTCCTGTCAGCATCTGTTGGTGTTGGTCTGTGCTTGTTTTTTGCCACCTGAATGTTGAATCAGCATTTATCGAGTCTTGGTATGTCTGAGAAGTGACGTAGGCTTACTGTGCTCGGTCGGCGTTGGTCTGCATCTGTCTGTGCAGTGTGAATTGGCCTTATAAGTTAATACAGACGATGACAGACTGGTCGTAGAACACGTTCCTTTATGAAAGTTTACTATAAGGATGAATTTCTAGCTTCCTGAATGTAATAAGGACTTTTTTCCCATTTGTAATACTTTCTCAGTACCTTCAAATAAATGTCTGCTCTTGACAATCCTATAAAATGTTCTCTTTCACAAAGACATTTAGTTCTATGACTAATACAATTTAATGCAAAGCATTATGTGAAAAAGGCAGATTACAGCTAAACAATAGGTTTTCAAATGTTCTGGAGAAAATTGCCAGGACGGTGCTACTGTAGGTGGGTGTTTAGCAATGAAATTTACACCACTTTCAGACTGGAGATGGAAAAGGTTTGTCACAAATTACTACAGTTTGGGGCAACAAATAATAGGGGGAAAAACATAAAACTTTTTATTCCAGTAAACCATTTTTAAAGTTGAAAACTTGTTGGTGTAGTGTAGACATACAAGATTTAAGTTTAATTAAAATTAAATAAAGGCAGATTACAGCTAATTACTAGTTTTTCATATTTTCTGAAAATAGTTGCCAGGACGTTGGTTGCTCGCAGTGGTGTTTAGAACATCGCAGTTGATAAATGCACTAGTGGTGTGCGATATTGACCAAAGTTATATATATATATTTGATTCCTATCCATAAAGATAATTAAATGATACCTTGGTTGGTTTAGGCCTTGTCAAGGATAAATAAACATGACTCCACAAAATCCGCCAGTAGGTGGTGGCAAGTCCCTGTCTTAAGTGATTCATTGAATCATTCATTCAAACAATTCATTCAAAACGGCTGATTCATTTGTTTCTGCCAGAAAGTAATGGGAGTTACCAGATCGTTGGGCGAGGCCAAAACAGAGGGTCGTTTTCAAACAAGTTACCTGATTGGCTCACGTCTTAGTGACGGGTATGTTTAGGGCTAGGGTCAGGTAAGGGGGATCATTTTCATTGCATGATTTGGGCTGTTTCTCAAACGGAAGGCTGCATCATCCAGAGGTCGCATTTCTAGGCTGCATACGTCATAAAGAAGATCTTATTTTAGAATATTAACAGTTATAAATTTGACCATTCTTTTCAAATATTTTCAGAACATATTAGGCATTATAAAACTGCCTTGAATGCAGCACACTCTTCCTATATTTCCGACATCATCAATAAAGCTAACAATAGGCCAAAAACACTGTTTAGCATGGTTAATAAATTAGTCCAGCCACCTAGCCATAGGCTCAGTCGATATGAATTTGATGATTTGTGTGGCTCTTTCTTGCGCCACTTTCAAATAAAACTGGATGCTCTATGTGGGTCTCTTGGCACTGAAAAAAACACTTCTACTTGTGAGCAAGCTCAATCTATTCAACTGTTAAATAATTTTACCTTGACAACTCCAACCTTAATTGCTGAAATAATACAGAACTCTAATTCTTCCTCATGCCAGTCAGATCCTGCACCCACATTCCTTCTGAAACACTGTACTTCTGTCATTTATGCTCCTATCTCACACTTAGTAAATATGTCATTTATCTCTGCCACTGTTCCAATTTCGCTGAAAACTGCTGCTGTTACTCCTGTTCTTACAAAAAAACAAACCTGGACCCAGCTGATTTCACCAACTATCGTCCAATCTCCAATTTATCATTTATTTCGAAAATTATGGAAAAAGTTGTTGCCAATCAACTACAGTCTTTTCTAACTCTCAGCGATCAGTTCGATGCATTTCAATCTGGTTTTCGCTCTCATCACAGCACTGAAACGGCTTTAGTTAAGGTTGTCAACAATTTGTTACTCTCTGGTGACTCAGGTAATCTCTCCATTCTCCTGCTGCTCAACCTCAGCTCAGCATTTGACACTGTCTGTCACAAGATATTACTCTCCCACCTTTCAGAGATAGGTGTCTCAGGTGCTGCACTATCCTGGTTCTCTTCCTATCTCACACTGATAGATTCCATGCTTTTTTAGTTGTTCAAAATCAGGAAAAAAAATTCTGACATAGTCTCTAATTTGCAGATATCTAAAAAAGTGAGAATTTGGTAACCCGAACTTTAATTGGAGCTCTCCTGGCTAAATTCTAATTTTCTCAGTTTGAATTTGAACCAAACAGAAATTTTAATTACTGGCCCCCCTTCACTAACAAAAAATATATTAATTTGTTTCCAAATTTTTAAAGACTGGCCTGTAACACTGCTGCAAGAATATTAACCCATACTAAACGATCTGCTCATATTACCCCCATCTTATTTAAACTCCATTGGCTCCCTGTATCATCTCGCATTACTTACAAAATTCTTCTGCTTACTTTAAATCACTTAATGGCCTTGCTCCTCCTTATCTCTCTGATCTATTGTCTCCTTACGTTCCGCCTCGATCACTTCGATCTGCAGGGTGTAAACTTCTTACTGTACCTAGTTTTCGTCTATTTTCAATGGGCAGCAGGTCATTTTCCGTAATTGCACCTAAACTATGGAACTCTATACCACTGGCACTAAGGACAATAACCTCACTCTCTGTATTTAAATCACAACTCAAAACCTACTTGTTTACCCAATACTATCAGTCATAACATGTTGTTTAGACACTCTCCTCGTCCTATACTACCAGCTGTAATTCTCTCAAGAGTATTTTCGTTCTGTGTATTTTTGTTGCATTTACTATTCTTTGTTTGTTACTTATTGACACTATCCTTTTTCTGTTGTTACTTATACTATGTTATGTATCTCTGTTTCCAGTACATAATTGTACCATGATATGCAACTGCAATCATGTCCATCCCCGGACTGGGCAAATGTCTACTGTCCACTGAATTTGATTAATTGATTGTGAAATGACTGTTTATGATTATGTGAAT
>NW_015540932.1:496592-498555 GCF_001515605.1 Sinocyclocheilus anshuiensis
AATCTGCAAAAATGTCAACAATTCTGTGTTTTTCTGTCAATATGGGGTGCTGTGTGTACATTAATGAGGAAAAAAAATTAACTTAAATGATTTTAGCAAATAGCTGCAATATAACAAAGAGTGAAAAATAGAAGGGGGTCTGAATATACATATATACATATATATATATATACACACACATACATATATATATATATATATATTTTTTTTTTACTTTATTTAGTTTTTTAATATGACATTTGTTTTTCCAGAACAAAGGTCCAAAAAGAAAACGATAGTACGGTATACTAGTAGTTACAAATAAACATCTCTGATGCACAAAATAAAGGAGTTCCAAACAGATAACATCGATAACATCAACAGGGTGTGAGGAAAAAATACAAAAAGTAAATAAGTAAATACAAAAAAATACTACAATAACAAGATAATAATATTCAGGTAAATAAATTTAAGAGTTACAAAGGTATAATGCAGTATAAAAACCAGCGTAAATAAATAAAGTTATCACATTCCTAAGTGATCTAATACAGGCTTCCATATTTTCCAAAATATATCTAGCTTATCATTGTTAATAAATCGTAACTTCTCAATATACATAATTGTACCATGATATGCAACTGCAATCATGTCCATCCCCGGACTGGGCAAATGTCTACTGTCCACTGAATTTGATTAATTGATTGTGAAATGACTGTTTATGATTATGTGAATTCAATTCAATTCAAGTTTATTTGTATAGCGCTTTTTACGATACAAATCGTGCAAAGCTATGCCTGGCCAAAGAGATGTGTTTAATCTAGATTTAAACAGAGAGAGTGTGTCTGTACCCCGAACGTTATAAGGAAGGCTATTCCAGAGTTTGGGAGCCAAATGCGATTATCCAAACTGTTATCAAAAAGTAGCCTTCCCATTACGAGGTGATATTTGACTCCTCTAACTTTATTAAAAGTATGTCATCTTTCCGTATTTTCTAATAATATTACCAAGGGGCAACATGTATATTGAAAATAGCAGAGGACCTAGGACAGATCCTTGTGGCACTCCATATTTTACTGGTGATAATTGAGATGACTACCCATTTAAATAAACAAAGTGGTAGCGATCGGACAGGTAGGATCTAAACCATCTTAAATCCTGCCCTTGAACACCTGTATAGTTTTGTAATCGATCTATGAGTATGTCATGATCTATGGTGTCGAACACAGCACTAAGATCAAGTAAAACTAGCAATGAGATGCAGCCTTGGTCTGATGCATTTGTATTTTCATTTGTAATTTTAACAAGTGCAGTTTCTGTGCTATGGTGGGGCCTGAAACCTGACTGAAATTCTTCATAGAAATCTTTTTTTTTATTTTATCGACTGTCTATTGTGTTACTGATTTTGTACAGTGTCCTTGAGCTTGGGAAAGGCGCTATATAAAGTAAACATATTATTATTATTAGTTAAGCGTAAATTGTTGTAATATGCTTATGACTCGCGAATGTCATGCTCAGTTAACTGAAATAAACCAGGCTTGATGACGTATGTAGCCTGCAAATGCGACCTCGGAGGATTCAGCCTTCCATTTGAGAAACGGCCAAAGTCAAAGTCAGCAAAGTCAGAAATGTCCACTTTTGCCTCATTCTCAGTGAATATGAGTGTCTTTATGAATGGATGACTGAACCATTAGCTCACTCGATTTGTTCAAAAACAGATTCATTCAGGAACGAAATATCACAGGCCACAAATTTGTTTTGGAAAAACAATTTTGGAACTATTTTCGATGGCAAAAGAGAAAAAAAGACTTTCCATGTGGACAATTCTGTTTCTAAAATGTAACTCACTCAATATTAACTTTGAGTTTTGATTAAAAGTTTGTTGAATTGTTATGTATATCTTACTTAGCCGCGCACCTTTTCAGTGCTGCACTTGTCTTCCGCATTGTTTTTTTTACAGTGTGAAGGTAAAGTCATACGAATTTCT
>NW_015540932.1:498565-507681 GCF_001515605.1 Sinocyclocheilus anshuiensis
CTGACATTGTTATGACATCTGCTTCAAACATTACAATCCACTTCACCAGCTAATTAGCTACTCTTTAACAGTGATGCTATAGAGCTACCGTAAAAACGGAAGTTCAGAGACAGAATTCTAAAGTTAACTGCGCACTTGTTTCCCTGAGGCATAAGGTCTATAAAATCAATATCACATTTGCAAATTCGCTCACATGCTGATGTTAGGGAAAACAGCACTTTTGCTTGTGTGTTATTACTTAACTATATCATACATTATTATTAAAAAAATCGACTTTTTTGTTTTTGCAAAGTGGGTGATACTTCATAATCTCAGCTAGCAAATCGTTAAAACAAGAATTATGATATTATTGTAGACGATAAATATCACACACTCCTAAAAAAGTACACATCTTCTCAATAATCCACACAATTTGAAAAAAAAAAATTGATGTTGATGGTACAAATGCAGCGAGACAGGTTATGTGCTTCAAGTTTAAGTTTAGAACAAAGTATGAGCAATAATAATAGTGATTATTTCCTTAGCAAGAACCCCAAATTACATTTTGGGCGTCTTCTAATAAAAGGATTTTCAAAATAGTTAGATTGATGATGAATTATGTTAACTGCTGGTCACTGGCATACAATAATTCCTATTGCACACCATGATTTTTACTCAAGCAGCAGTTTCCATGGCAACAGCCTAAAAAGGCAAGCAGCTTTTATGCTTACACTGTTCAAAATGATTCAGTGTCTATACCTGCAAGTGAATATGTATTGACCTCCATTTATATATATATATATATATATATATAAATGCCTTCACATAATTTTCCACTCTGGGTTACACATTCTGTATCTTATACACATACTAAAGCACTGCAGGTTCGAATAGATATATTGTTTGGATATATTTTGGTTGTACAGCATCCCTCCAAAGTACACAAAGAAGCCGCCTTTGTCCTATTAAACGCATACAAGTACACAAGCACACCCAAATACATTTGTTCTTTAGGAACAAACTACACTTTGTTAAAAATTATAAGATTCAGAGCAAGTCAGAGAATACTGAGTTATACCTGCAGGCAGTCCTGGCTTCTAACAGAATGTGAATTTATATTAGGAGCAGCAGTTATGGTCATGAGTGGGAATGAGGAAGCCAGCGGGTCTGTACTTAATTTGACCTTTAGCCTGAAGCATAAAATATAAAGACATTAAAAAATACACAATGAAAATAGTGTTCACTAAGCTTTGTGTTGACAACTGTATATGCATTAGATCATTTAATCTTGAGTTACTGTACATAGTAGTAATGTGTAGCTACTGTGTTTGGCTTTTGTATGGCAGAAGAGATGTAATCTTTGACATATATTTATAAGGCTTTAAAATTGTTATTTTTAGCAGAAAAATCATAGCCAACTGTCCAGCAGATCTAACGGTCTGGTAGACGTTAACTGACATATTATAGATGCTTGTTGTATGAATGCATTTTAGTGATGCTTTATTATTAGACAATAACAACCATGCCTTAGTTACTGTTTCCAAAAGAGTTTGTTGTTCCACAAGAGTTTCCACAAATTGTTCTAGTACATTTAAATTTGATCTAAAAATTGATTTATTTCTCTCACTCAATAAATGTCCTTGTCTTCCAAGATTCACAAACCAAAGGTTGTCCACATGAGAGAGCCTTCTCATTATTTTATCAAAGAAGCTGCTTCATCTGCAATAATGATGTTCATTGAGCATTGCTATTTGATATGGAAAACGGGAATTATGTAGTCAGGCCCTGAGCGGATGAGATTGAGATAAAAAAAATAACTGACCAAGCCGTGGAATAATTAATAATTACTCTGAGAAAGGAAGTATCCTTTTATGTATTTTATTGTTTTCTTGTATAAAAGAGCAAATTTGGCATACAGAGATACATTCACTTGTCACAGTATTGTTGCTTTGTTTTTTAAATGCAAGCTCAAACATTTCAAGGATGGCGTTAGAATATATGCAAAAGCACACCCTCTTTCCCTTAATAAAAGACACGCTCTCCGTCGATCAGCATCATATGCTTTGATTCTTTCTATTTTGTTCCTAATTCCACACAAAGTGTCGACAAGAGCCCAAAATAAGTAATTCTATCAATAGAAAAAACAGGGGAAAATACTAGCATGCAAATGCAACTTTTGTCAATAAGCTTCGAGAACTTTGAACGAGGAGAATGGCTTTACAAAGTGATAGTCCAGATTGCCACAGTGAGGACACTGCTGTACATTGCTGTACTCAGAGAAATACTGCATGCCCACACGTACATCTATGACAGGTTTCCCACAATGCTTGCAGTTCAGCCGGGCCTAGGCAGACAGAGAGTTGTAGCGCATTTAAAACAGAACTTTAGCTATTTATATATATAACTATAAAGTATATAATTTATGAGCACAAACAAACTGATTACCTGGCAGCATGGTGATGCAGCCAGTATGTCATATGTGTACATTGTGCCCAGCTGGTGCCAGCTTCCATCCCACCTGGATTTGCACTTTATACACACGATTTTGTGCACTCCTTCCAGGCAGTCCACACAGATGGCATAAAGGTGCATCAGCCTCCCTTTAGAACATAAACAGAAAACCCTTTTCAACTGCAATTAGACTCTAATTAATGAAAATATATTCTAATGGGTTTTAATGATATGCCATGATCAAAGCATTATTATCGGTCACAGCTGCTTTGCTTCTTTATTAGAAGAAGAAAAGGATTCGCTCTATTCCCAATCAACTCAAAGTAATTTATGTTTTTGGTTCTTTGCTCAAAACCTTGATTTAGTCTTCAACGACAGTCATATTTCATTCTCAAATGCTACTTAATGGTGCTTGAATTGTTTTTGCTGTGGTAAAATTATTATCATGCACAGTGTATGAACTGTCTCAGCTCAGTGTTATTTAATAAAAATGGAAAAGCTGGGAATGGAAAAGTTTTTGCTGTTCTTGCTATATCAACCATTAACAGTGAGCCTGCAATGTTCCAAAAAAGTCAACAAACTTTTTTCTAACCAGGGCAAAAGAGACTCTATGAAAAAAATGACAATGTAAACCAAGACTAAAAACAAGGCAATAACTGATATTTTTGTTTTAGGGATATTGATAACTTCACTACTTTAAAAACATCGATACTAAAAATTTGCTAACCACAGAAATGGGAAATATTAAATTCTATACAATTTACAATAAAAAATAAATACAATTCATAATTCATTATGAGATTAGTGTAAGATTTCACTTAATGTTATTGAATTATTAGGGTTTTAAAAGGTTACCTTTAAATGAGTGTTAGAAGATGGCAAAAGTAATCTAAATCTAACCAATAATGATGGAAAATAAATAAATATTGTCAAGCTACCGATACGGAGCGTATGTATTGTGAATCCCTAATGTATATTTTTGCTTAATATTAAATAAATATAAAAGTGATGTCATAAATTTGATAGTGACAAAATTGCACAAAAAGGCACACCTGCCAAATGAATAAATGTAAGTGATTTGTCTTAAGCACTGATGTTATTAAAGTGACTGAGCAAGCTTAAAATAACACAACAACGTTCATACTTGAAATCATTTAGGATGTTTGCATTCACTGAAATTTGTTTAAATCAACAAAAATGTAATTGAATTTAAACAGAATTTAATTTGAACTCTGTAAAACTTGTGAGCTGAGAAATTTTTCTGATGCAGAATAAACTGTAGAAATATATGGAACACTGATGCACAATAACACTTTCCACACTAATATTTTTTTTTATATGAAAAGTAAATGAGAACCAGCCCCTTTTGAGTGTGAATAGTGGATTCGCTCACCTTGTAAATGGCAAGGTACATCATACTCAATCTCATCATGGCGTGAAGGGCTCAGGAACAGCGTTCCATCCACTAAAGGGAACTGCTCAAAGATGGGCAGGGTGTGATGGCAGAGGGCACAGTTCACCACATTGCGGTGACTCGCACTGAGCGCAGAGAGGATGAACTTCCTGAGGTCCTCTCCCTGCCCGGCCTGGGCATCGTCCTCCATTCGCACATGATAGGTGTTGAGCTTGTGGCGTGGAACGTGCGTGAGCAGCTCAGAAAGATCCAGCCTCCTCAAGAACTGCACAGAGTTGTCTCCGGGAGAAAGCCGAGGGAGGCACATGTTGGTGGCTCCCTGCTCAAATTGAGCCCCGCCATGTGCCACCCCACCTCCGGACAGCAAATGCTTCCTGTGGCCTTCCATATGAACCGCGTTCTTAAGAAACTCGCCCAGGTGCCTCGAACTCCGCGGGCCACCGAGGGACTGGGGGCAGAAGGAGGAGAAGACCGACGGAGGGGACTGAGCGGGGGATTCGCAAGGGGAGAGAAGCCCGTGGGAAACCCCGCTGGCGGCATTGGGAAGACCAGCGTGACACCTCTCCAGACAGTTCTGCCAATCTGCCGATTGTCTGCGAGACAGTTCCTGACTGGAGCCGCGGTGCGCTAGCTTATGGCTTGCAGATGATTTCCCTTTCTTGGGCTCATCGGCAGCTTCCGGACCACCTCCGCCGCATGCACCACCTACGCAGGCAGAACTGCTGGGCTTCCCGCTCCCTTTCTCCGGTACCTTTTTCTTGCGCTCGTCCTGCATGCGTTTCACCTGGTACCAGTCTGTGTCTTTTTTCAGGTGTCCCTGGCCACAGCGGCAGGAGCAGAAGCGGAAGGCCAGATCGTAGCCCTTTTTGGTCCACATGTTTTGTCGGCACTGCTTCTCGTTCCAGCTGCGGGCCCGGCCGATGCAGTTGAACTGCACCAGGATGCTGCTCTCCCACTCATAGAAGCACTGCAGGTGCATCCAATTGCTGTAGGGGCAGATTTCACTGTTGCACACCACACGCTGGTAGTCGTCCTTCTCAAGGTCAACGGGACGGCCCAGACTGCACACTAATGGGGTGGCACATGGAGCCTCTGCCAAACACAATGATATATTAATTTAGGCTTAATGCAAGAGAATAGCTCACATGACAATTCTTTCATCATTTAAACCTGTTTGACTTTCTTTCCTCAGTGGAACAGAAAAAGAAATGTTAGAATGATTCACTTTCATTGTAGGTGAAAAGAAGATGAAATGAAAGTGAACGGTGACTAAGGCTAACATCTTTTGTGTCACAGAAAAAAAATTGAGCTTGGAACAACATCATTTAAATTTCTGGGTGAACTGCTCCTTTAAGGTAAAATATATGTAATGCAGATTACAATGCCTTATACACTAAAAAATAGTAATTAAATAAATTAATGTTATTTTGCATGGGGTTCAATGTTTTGTATACTAATGTAAAAATTAATGACTGAATTAAAAAGTAAACCCGAAAATTAACATGAGAAACATTTGAATAAAGCAAACCTTCACCAAATTCATGAAGGGACATCTATTTATAGACAGTGTGATTCATGCAGCTTCACTGGGCAGAATGTTCAATGTCAGTACATCACTTCCATTTATGATAACTCTGTGGATGCGAATCCCACTCAAAAAGAACAAATATTAGCAACACTGCTGTGAATGGTCTGAATGTGTGTCTCATGAGAGAAAGGGAAAGACAATTATACAACAGAGAGCCTCATTCCTCAAATTTGATTGGACAGCGCTGCTTTTTCCTGTGTGAATTCTGATTGTTCACTACATTTCAATCCAGACTATGTAAGTAGAGAGTGACAAATGTCAATGTGTTTTCTCTCATGCACTTAAGCAAAGTTGTATAAATTCAGCTGCGGCAACAAAAAATGTTTCTTTTTTTTATCTGGCTCAATAATCGCTCTGACTGGGTTTCTCTCACTGAGCGTGTTAAAGTGAAAACATGGAGTGGAGTCAGGTGATTAAAGCACTTTCTAATTTTTTAGCATTTAGGAACAGCCCTGTCGATCCGCTCCACTCAGAAAAACGGTTCCAGTCCAGATTTTTTTATGCAGCACTAGTGACCAGCAAAAGTTTTCGGAACTATTTTTGTTCACGGTGAAGACATACAATTTGTCTAAAACCTACTGGAGTTATCGGTCAATGAATAGTAATAATCATGCCGTGTAGTACTAAATATTACCTGTGCCCTAATATTCAACAGCTCTTGCTGCAAATATTCCATTATTCATAGCTGCCACTCAAAGATAGATACCACTTCCATTACCTCAAGAGCCAAAGCCATTCTATGCATTATTAAACACTCTAACTGCACATCATTAGGGTGACACGACCTGTCATTACACAACACTGATCTCCAAATCACATGCAACTCCTTGCCAAGTGCATCTACCCTTGAACAAGGCCTACGCAACCACCTTGTGCAGAACGATAAGTGAAAACACGGAAATCTCCAGGCAATGTCGTAACAATTCTGAGGGTGATGACGCGGAACAAAACAAGTTGCTGCAAGTGAGAGAACGTTTAAAAGGAAGGTAACGCTCGTTCAGGGAAACATTCACTGAAGTGACGTTCTTCTTAACTTACCGCTTCTATTGTCGCTCGGCGGACCCGCTGTCGCTCCAGTCAACACCGAGGCAGTTCCTCCTGTAACCGCAGACGCAGAGGCTCCATTTTCTTGCTCGTCCCCGCTACTGTTCGTGCGTTTATTTCTCTTCCCCTTGTTGCTTTTTTGGTTGGGCATGATGGTGCGCTCAGTATGAATGCAGCCTGTCAGCGACAGCCACCGAGAATTTGTGCGGATATCATGTCGAGGGTGCTTGACGAATCCAATGCGAATCGGAATGCACGGGGGATGCAGATGTTACAGTTCGATCATCATCCTCCAGATTTGTGCAGGCAGTCTTGACAGCAGAGGTACACCATGAAGAAGGCGTGTCCCTCTCTTGTTTTGATTCCTGCTCTGAAGAGAGAATGTTCCTCTGGCCCCGCCTCCATCTCTGATCCAGACCCGGAGCTCAGTTATTAATAGCACAGACCTAAGAGGGAGTCCCGAGCAAATAATCGACACACTGCTAAAATGATTTAAGTCATACGTGCTTTGCCACATATGGCTTTACAAGTGATAAGCATGCTGTTAACGAGATAAGACCTTCATTTTGCTATTCGATATATTTTTTTTAAATCAATAACCTAAAATGTTTTTTCAGCCACACTTCATTGGAGACCCATTTTAAGTTTCACATAGAACCTTTTATGTGCTTTAGAGAAGCTGTGCCATCTGGAACCTTGTTGTAAATTATACTAAAGAAGAACTTTTTCCCAGTCCTCCAAAGAACCATTTTAGGTACAAATGCCTTTCAAAAATTCTAAATCTGTACATTTTAACTGGGCTCATTCATTCAAAGACAAAAACAGTCATAAATTTGAAAGATAAGAAAAAAGTGTCTCCAGTTCTTGTATTTATATAACAGTTTATTGCAATGTCTCCAGCCATTTGAGAAGCAGATGAAGCATCACAAGAAAGACAGCAACACAGAAATCCAAATCCACACTAAAAACTGGAAGTTTGAAGTCAGTTCTAAATGTTGAGGAACAGATGCTGTAGAGATTCATACATTTATCTTTAAAAAAAGAACATTAAAAGCTTACTCTGCAGTCGATTTTTATTTTTCCCCCACTGTCATAATCCATTTAATGACCCAGTACAAAGTTATAAGCATACTCCCCTCTATTTAATTGTTGAAGTCTTTATTTCATATTGCTGCTCACGCTAAGGTCTTCCTGAGCTTGAAATGGCACAAACTACACCATTGGGAGCCTTATAACATTTGTACAGACATAAATAACAAGAACAGCACAAGTACAATGTGGGGATGTTTTTGCAAGAGCTTTATAAAACAGAATATCACACTGGAACAGTTCAGATGATTTGTTGAACTTGTTTTTTTTTTTTTTACATTTAATTCCAGAAAATCATACAGCAGATAAATGTTACTTACTATTTATGTTTATCAGCCTTTGAGATGTTATAGCACATATAACCTGAATGACCATGAATAATTTCACAGTAATGGTACTGCAAACAAACAACCTCATGATTACAGTAAAAGACAGCAATTAAGCAGTCTACAATCAATACAGTCAGAATAGGACATCAGAGGTATATTCTGTAAAACTGATATTAACCTGCGTGGATATTCATTTCCGTTAGGTTGAAAACAGCATTTGATGAATTCATTCAATCCCAGAAAACCAGTAACATGATCATGCACACTATAATTGTTAGCTGTTGAGCTGACTGAACAAGGAAGATTGCTACATTTAAAAAAAACAAACTGTGCAGATCACTCCCCTGAGAGAGAAAAAGTTGCTGTATAAAAATATTCCAATCCAGTATACAAAAATGTTACATTCTCAAGTATATATTTCCATATCAAAAATGTAGCAATGACATGTCAAAAACACATTTGTACTTTTTACTTGAGTTTAGAAAAGACTGTAGATTCAGTCCCGCAGTAATATGACATCAACGTTGTCGTGAACTCCTTGCAGTAAGAGCTCGCCTTCGAATGCGATGACCTTCTTTCGCTTGGCCGCTTTCAGCGTTCCAACCAGAGCTTCAAAGAGGTTGGCGCATTGGTCATCATTAAACAAGACTCCAAATTTGACACTGATCTTCCCATCTGCGTCTGAGACAGTGAGAATGGTCAGGGTTCGCTCTAAATCATCATCAATAACAACCCTGAATATCCAATTAACATTTACTGTATGTACTTAATAAAGCACCAAAACAATATAGAATAAGTGTTAGCAAATCTCAAAAGCGAAGCAGTATGAGGAATCATTAGCCTGGTTTGAGTAAATACCGTAGAGTATTGAGAGTACAGTGCAGTATGTCAACTAATAGAAAGTAAACGTGCACTTCTGATATAACGCTTGAAATTTCAGAATGAACAGTACTGCTCCTATTTATCCAGAACTCCTCATCTAAAGAAGCATCAAGACCTGCATTGTTAGTAAATTATGATGTGTAAAGCCATCTTAAACATCTCAAAGTACATACATGTGAATGAACGTAGATTTCAACAGGTTATATAATATACAATATATTAAAGTATATTAGAATGATTTCTGAAGGATCATGTGACACTGAAGACTGATAGATAGATAGATAGATAGATAGATAGATAGATAGATAGATAGATAGATGACTGATAGATAGATAGATAG
>NW_015540932.1:508263-518913 GCF_001515605.1 Sinocyclocheilus anshuiensis
AGATAGATAGATAGATAGATAGATAGATAGATAGATGTAGACTGAAGTAATGGCTGTAAATGACATTTTAAAAAGATATTAAAATGGAAAAGTTATTTTAAATTGTAATATTTCACAATATTCATGTTTTACTGCATGTTTGACCAATTAAATGCAGCCTTGGTGAGCATAAAATAATTCTTTCAAAAACATTAAAAATCGTAATTACTTTTATCCACCAACGTATGTTTATAGATATGGACGTTTGAAATACAAAATCTAATTTCTCATTTAAACCTGAAAATAAATGTTTTGGAGAAATGTTATGGTGTAGAATTAATATTAAATATTAAGTTTATGCATTATATCTAGGCCTCCAAACCAATAAGCAAATTTGTGACAATTTTCATTTATCATTTGTAATGGGGAAAATAGGCAAAAATTATTATTTTCACCGGCGGTCCCATGCAGACTTTATCCCTAACAATGATGTTGATCAAAAATAGCACAAGACTTACTTGTACTGCCCAGTCGACGAATCTCATCAACGAGCAGTGTAACTTCATGTTCCACATTCATTTTTGTCACTGAAAGTATACATGCATGTTAATACTGTAAAGGCTTACTTTTTTACCTACTCTATAGCCTACTGCATTTCTGCATTAAAAGACTTAAAGATATACTGAGACTATAACCATCTTTGGGTCAAGCAATGCTGATTCAAGTTTGAGTATGCAACTGGAATAATAAATACTAGTTCGTTTAAAGCGTTCTGAGCATTCTTACGTGGATTACAACAATAAACGTGCTGAATAAATCGCTAAACTGCTTTTGACACTCATTCTCCACTTTATATGCTTTATTTAGCGCCCTCTCTGAGCGAGTTGAGAATTGCAACGCCGCACCCTACCGGCTTATTGCAGATGCTGGCCATATAAAGACTATAATTACTTATCATCTTGAATTTTGATTAAGAAAATTACACGTGTGGCCCGCCTGGTTAATACCATACCGTAGGTTAAACATATTGAGGCGTAATTAATAAACGGCAGCACGGCTTTCACGGAGCACGAGGATTATCATTTGATCAAGCAATGCGGAAGTACGAATCTGAACACTGAAAGTGAAAGAAATGTGTGAAATATTGTATTAAAGCAAATTGTGAATCGCATATAATTTGAATTCTATCATCACACAGATTTAATTCCCTAAAGTACACATAAACAAACAAACACTTTTTGTGCGTAAATCTATTCACACTGCATCAAAGAGGCTTGCACTCAGATTCTGGATTATTAATCCATAACTCCATTAGGAAAACATGTATTCGGATAAATAACTCATTAACATCAAAAAATATTCCAAAGCGGTACAATAATCAATCTACGTACCTTTGTGGCGTTTTTGTGCCGCCGCTGCTGACTATAGGCTGATTGAAATGAGAAAGCTCTACCATAGATGGCTTTGGGGGTGTGTGACGTCACATTTAGATTAACCTAGTGGTTAGTGGTTACAAAGTAATTTGTTAACCTAAAGTGATTTTTTTGGATACACTTGGAATGGCAGGTCCCCTAATTGTATGGCGCTGAGTGATGCCATATATCAACAAAATGTACAGTTTAGTTACTGGGCAACATTCCATGAAAATGCTGTCCATCCATAAATGTTTGCGATATGAAATGTCATTTATTAGACACCAGGTGGCAGTAAATAGCTATTTATTGCTGATTACTGCTATTACGGTGACATTTGGTTTGTAGCCAATGAGCTTTTTAAATTATTTTTTGTGTATTCGACGTTAATATAATATTGTGTATATATGACTGTATAAAAATATAAAAAAGATAATAGGCAACAGATAGATAGATAGATAGATAGATAGATAGCGAATGTGCTCTTTAATAGCATTTAAATATTAATTTTAATGCCAGCGAAAAGCGCATGCGTACGAAAATGACGTGCGGTCTTACGCAAGTAGCTTGTCTTACGTATGTTTGTCTACGCCCCTTTGGTGTGGGAAATGTGGTTTTAAGTGCCTGACGCTTCTTTTGTAGTCTAGCCTGCAACGTATTACGTAAGGGGGTCGGTATAAGTACACCGAGTCACCGACCAACCTGCATGGCTTAAAAAACGGCTGCGCCTCTTATTAAAGGTCGTAGTCCTGTCTTGTAAAATGTAGGCTAAACACTTAAAGAGAATGCACTCCAGGTTCGTGGTTCTTTGGGAAATCGTCGTAGAATTACTTTCATAATTTTTTTCAGTGGGAATCAGAGGACACCTGCAATGTCTCCTGTACAAGAAAATTCGCGGTGGCCCCGAGTATCAAAGTTCACTCTGTCAGCATGTGCTGCAACTGTTGCAGAATTAGGTAGCTACACATCCTTTCTAGTTTTTAATATATCTAATTTTTTAAAAACATTTTATATATTTATATAATAATTAATATCTACAATTTATTCTAAGAATTGATTTAAAGTGCATGTATTCTGTGTGTGTGTGTGTGTGTGTGTGTGTGTGTGTGTGTGTGTGTGTGTGTGTTTTTTAATACAATTTTTATGTGAGTCACATTCCCTTTGGACCTTACTAAAACCAGACTTCAGATACAGGGTGAAGGTGGTTCCCGACAGCACTGTGGAAGTGTACAGCCTCCAAAACACAGGGGCATGCTGAGCACAGCTTTGGGTATAGTGCGAGAAGAGGGGCCCTTGAACCTGTGGCAAGGGGTCACACCAGGTATCTACAGACATCTAGGTAGAATGTTAATTGCAATGAGCTTTATTAACAAACTGAGTTATATATAGAATACTTGCCTGAATTAATACATGCATGTATTTGAATCCCCTTCTGACTTTTGGAATTCTTCATCTTTAGTGTATTCAGGCGGCAGGATGTTGGCTTATGAACAGCTCAGGGAATCAGTCTTGGGAAGATCTGAAGATGGCATTTTTCCAGTCTGGTGAGGGAAACATCTGTGAAATATGAAACAGGACAGTGATTAAAGTCTAAATAGAAGGGATCAGCATGTGTTCTGTGATGTGTATAGGAAAGCAGTGATTGGCAGTATTATATCAGGTGCCTTGGGCCAGTTCATCACTAGTCCAACAGATCTAGTGTAGGTTCAGATGCAAATGGAGGGCAGGCGCCGTCTGGAAGGGAAGCCGCCAAGGTGAGGCATAGACTTAAAGGAATAGTTCACCCAAAAATGAAAATTTGCTGAAAAATTCAAATGGAAGGTTAGTTTTGTGTATTTTTTTAAAATGCTGATGTGTAGTTAAGTAAAGAACATTATTTAACTTTGTTATAATAACTTATTATTTTTACAATTCTGTTGCAGGGGTCTTCTCTACAAGTCTTCTACTGACTGTCTGGCTCAGTCAGTGAGAAAAGAAGGATTTTTTCCCCTCTATAAAGGATTTCTACCAACTTGGTTTAGAATGGTATTATGATTTTAAATATTACTTGAGTTTATTAAAGTTTTATTGTCTTGTGTTGTTATTCTAACTCTGTTTCTGTTCCCAGGCTCCCTGGTCTTTGACGTTCTGGCTTACATTTGAGCAAATGAGACGAGCAATGGGCATCAGCTCATTTTGATGATTTTAAGAGTTGGACCTAGAGTATTTTTCTGAGCTGAACATTCCAGACCTAATTTTTTTAGGTGTGAATTTAGTCATATACAGGTACATGCTGCAGGACATGAATATTAGGATAAAGTTAAGATTGATCACTGTATGTCTTGGAAAAAAATAAAATGGCATAGCAATCATTCAAGCCTTTTTTTTATAAAAAAAAATGACAGTTGTTGTCTCTCTCACTCTTTTTTATACTTTTAAGGAATTTTTTACTGTTTGAATCTGGTTGTTTTATATTATGGTGTTTATTAAATAACTTTTTTTTTTATAGTTTTCATTTTAATATGATTTTGTTCATTTTTACTGTTGTCAATATTATATGTTTATTTTAATACATCAAGTTAAACTAAATAAAGTGAGTGAAGTGACATGTGGCCAAGTATGGTGACCCATACTCAGAATTAGTGCTCTGCATTTATCCCATCCAAAGTGCGCACACACACACGGAGCAGTGGGCAGCAGTGCGGCACCCAGGGAGCAGTTGGGGGTTCGGTGCCTTGCTCAAGGGTACCTCAGTCGTGGTATTGAAGGTGGGAGAGAGTGCTGTACATTCACTCCCCCCACCTACAATCCCTGCCGGTACGAGACTCGAACCCACAACCTTTGGGTTATGAGTCCGACTCTCTAACCATTAGGCCACGACTTCCCCCTTAGATGAAGACTCATCTCAGTCTTCAATGAAATAAGTTTAAGTTTTTTTATATATGTTTATTATAAGTAACATATTGTTTTATGGGTTTAGTTTTGCTTAACTATAGCTGGAAGACCAACCAGGACCACAAAACCATGGGCTGGTTTACAATGTTTTTCTACAGGGAAAGCTGTGCTATCCTGATAAATATTTATTAAAATATACTGTCAATATTTTTGTGAGCAGCAGTTTTTTTTATAAGCATGTAGAGAGGACCTTGCCTCAGACATGTGAGAAAAACACTCAAAAATACACGTTTTATTTTACCAGCAAGAATTTGAAATTCAAAACAATGCATGGAGCATGCTTTTCTTTCTACAGAAAAAGCGTATATGTATTCAAATGATATTGCACAAAAGACTAAATAAGTAACGCATATTTCAGAAAACCTAGTGAGATAAAGGAAAAACAGCTTTATTATATGCATTTAAACATTAATGAGCAGAGTCCTCAAACAACCACTAGAGGGCATCCAGTCAAAAAATTTGACCAGTGAGGAAATAAACCCGGAACGTAAACATGAACCCGGCGATGTGTCATTTCCGGTCAGGCTATTTTCATTCAATAAAATGGCAACGCCGAGCAGTGGCACTTCCCGGCGTTTAGTCCAGTATGTGATCGTCCGATCAGACCTTATACACACTTTATCATGGCCTTTAGGAGCGGTTATAACTCAAGCCTGTCACGCGGCCACTGCTGCCATTCATTTACACTACAGTGACCCTGATACTCAGGAATATCTGGCAGAACTGGACAGCATGCACAAAGTAGTGCTGCAGGTTAGTACTGCAACTACATCACATGCACCATGTGCTTCTTTCCCTGCACTGCTGGGTTGGATTATATAGTATTCTTCGATTTGTTATGGTTGACAAATACTATCAAAGCCATTAGTAGACTCACAAATGAATTAATAATTAAGATTTTTTCATTAAGTTAATATATATATGTACACTTTATAGTTTCAAAGTCCCCACCCCCACCCCACCCCACAGGCTCCAGATGAGGCATCTCTCAACACTCTTTCCAGTACTCTACGTGAAAAAGACATTGCACATAAACTGTGGCTGGAGCAGCCTGAGAATATCCCCACATGTTTGGCATTGAAGCCCTACCCTAAGGAGACTATGCAGCCATTTCTAAAAAAGTTCAAGCTTTTCAAGTGAATTCTGTAAGAATTGTGCAATATTCTGAAATGAACTGTACAATGTAAACACAAAGAGTGGTGAGAATGGAATTTTGGCTGAATGAACCTGCTAAAACACCCTTAACATCACATCTTTGGTTTTCAACCACATTTTGTCTTGATTTACCTCTGTGGCAAAAGATTACTCACTTAAGTTGTGTTAGTAATGTAAGTTCTTTAATATCTAACATGAAAACTGAATGTCTTTATTCTGCATTGTGATCAGTTTGGGCAATACATTTAATCAGTGTCGACAATGGAATCTGAACTAATCTCAAATGTTTTTAAAATGTATTGGAAGGGCTTTTGAAATATGTATGCTTTAACAAATTAATAGTTTAAACTAAGACGTAAGATGTGCTGGTGGGTTAGTAATTATGGACTGTTAATATATATGTGCAGTGAGGGAGTTATATCGTGACCAGTGATGCTCGATTCTTGAGAGAATGAGTCTTTTTACCTTGGATTCTCGAACAAAAGAGCCTTATTAGCTGTTTGTATTTTTGGGAAGAAAAAAAAATAACATGGTGACCAATAAAGTTCGATTTTCTTGTTAATGACTTAATGAGCCGGTTCTTTTTAGTAAATCAAGGTTACATCGCGACCAGTGAAGCTTGATTCTCGAGGGAATGATTCTCGTGAGCCGGTTCTTTCAATTAATCACGAAGTTACATCGTGACTAGTGATGCTCGATTCTCGAACGAAAGAACCTTAAGAGTCGGTTCTTTTTAAGTGAATCAAAGAGTTACATTGTGACTTGTGAAGTTAGTCTTTTTCGAGTTAACTACTCCTATGAGCCGGTCTTTTTAGTCTATCAAAAAGTTATATAGTGAACACACAAGTTCGATTCTCGAGTGCATTACTTGCGAGTCGGTTCGTTTTAGTGAATTACAGGGGTCATATGATGCGATTTCAATTTTTCCTTTCTCTTTGGAGTGTTACAAGCTCTTGGTGCATAAAGAAGATATGTAAAGTTGCAAAGACTAAAGTCTCAAATCCAAAGATATATATTCTTTATAAAAGTTAAGAGTAGCATCATATGACCCCTTTAATCTCAAGTAATTTGACTTATTAAATCATTAATATCAGACTAAATTAACTAAGAAGGCGTAATGTTTTTCTTAAGATTAGTGAGAACTACCCAACTGATTGTTCATATGACAAAGTATAGTTAAAAAAATACACATTAAGTTTTTTGTACTGCATTTCTAAGTATTGTTTCATCAAAACAATAATTAGTGCAACTGTTAATTGAACAGTTTAAATAGCTTACGATTCCCTAGATATAAAGATGGCACTTGCTGTCCCTTTTTACATGGTGCTTTATTGCAATGTGTTGCATTCTCACATTCATGGATGTTATAGAGATTTGTTAGTCAAAGCATAATTTCCTTCAAGGTATGTATCTTCACCTTGGATTAGCAACAAAGGGGCCATATGCACGAGGTGTGAGTGAATGTTTCTTGTTTGTCTGAGTGTAGGTGTATGCATATGTGTGTGTATGTGTGTAAACTTCAAATCTCAGTTTGAGCAGCCACATAATTCCATGAAATGGACAAGAAAAATAAGACTGATTCAGTAGATGCGAAACACAGTTTTGCAGCCCGCAGGACAATCCTGCAGGTGCTGGACCCAGCATGTGACTGATTGTCTACAACGTCCTAAGAAAGGTAGGATTCTCCAGATAAACCTGGATATAGAGAAAACAAAAAAAAACAAACAAAATAAAAACAAGTCTCCCAGATACATCTTCATTCATAATGTCCCACACACAGCTGCAATGATACCTCTTAAGAAAAAAAAAGTTCACAAGAATTATACAAAACTGGACAAAATGAGTAAAATGTATATATCTATATATATTTGTTTATTTATATTAATTTTACAGGTGAAAAGTGGAACCTTGCCTTGAAAGAACGAGCGCCGTTTCAGTGGAGCTAAAAACACATGACTTCCCTTCACCAATACAACTAATATCTGTATATTAATAAGGCAGCACTTACAATATGCGAAAAATCTCAGGAAAACAGTAGCTACTGTAGATGATACCATGTAGAGATGACAACTGAATGACGAGGAGAGTGTGTGGTGGTCGATACGTAGGATTCACTACTATGATATGAGGAAATGCAGATTGTACGAGTTTGCATAAATGGTTCTTAGCACTTGGCACTGAGCGTGCGGGGCCTGACCTACGATGAGCAGAAAGCAGAGTTCGATGAGGAATGTCTTCAAAAGATAAAGCCAGGAGCGCGCAGGCTAACAGGACGGGGCAAAGGGGAGGTGGAGCACCTGAAGAAGATAGGCATAGTTAGATCTACGGTACTGCAGCAGAAAAAAAAACAAACACCCATGTAGCAAAGGCTCCGCTACCCTGCTCTGTTAAGGGATCCAATGGTGAGGGCCTGACAAGCCAAGTTCTTCCTGAAGAACCTGAGATGCGTTTTGATTTTTTTCCCGAGGAAAGCGAAATGGCATTTCACTTTGCGAAAATACATTCAGGGGGTATTTGTTTTTGTCTTTTTTCCCGATAGTCTGATTTAAACATGGCCTCTTTCCTTGTAATTCATGTATAAAGTGCAAAACTAGATTGTATTCCTTGCAAGTTCCTGGTACATTTAGGTTTTTTAGTAAAAAACGTCATGTAAAATACAGCAAAAGTCTTACAAAGGTCAGTATAAGAAAATCCTCATAAACAAGAAAACGTTCATCAAACGGTGAGGAGCAGTCCTCTACGCTGAAAATATGTACAAGAGGCACCTCAAATTTGGTATAAAGAATCCAGCTAAATAAAGTCAAATATCTAAGTATAGTTGCATCAGTATGGTTTTCTCGCTTTTAGCCCGAATAGCTCAAAGCCACTTGTTTCGAACTACAAATGATGTATATCCTTGAGTTAAAAAACAAAATAGAGGAAAAACAGGAGATGTTTGTTAGCATTCATTGCTGGAATACTGCATTCAAAGCAATAATCCGTTTTGAGTGTCAGTTTTAAAACAAAAGCCAAATGCTTTTCATTTAACCTCTAAAGGTGCATAGCTAGCGGTTAGAAATCAGTCTTCCTTACAAAAGCCAGTCCATGCTGCTTCTCCCTCAGCAAAGTCACATTCAGCAGTCGCTAAACCATTCTCACATATAGAGCAATCTCAACACCCACAGGAAAAGTTGCAGGTATTCCAAAAAAAAAAAAAAGATAGAAAGAAAAAAAAGAAAATCAAAATCAGGACATTTGTCTGTTTTTCCATTTTAAACACCAGATATACAGTATTAATCACACACATACACGCTTTCAGACAGCCATACACATCTCAAAACCCCCCCAAAAATAATTGAAGCAAGTAGTTATTACCACAAACTCGGAGCACTACATTTTGTTGATTCTGAACAGATATATATTCACATTTATCTGTTATATACACAATACTTTGATAATCCAGGTTCTGAATAGTTCTATTGTACCTTGATGTTGTGTAGTGACTGTGAGAGCCGTTATAAACAAAACAATAAAAACATTATTAATAGGCGCTGTTTGCTAGTTTGGTATATTTGGCATAAACACGGTAGTGATGACAGGTAGGGTTCATTAAATGAATCTTATCCACTGCATAAAAACCATTTTATCTATACAGGAACGCCTGTTCCCCAAAGAGGAGGGCAGAAATTATAAACACGTTTAAAAAGGTGACCAGGAATGAGCACTTTGTCGAATGGCTATGAAACCTCAAGCCTGGGCCCATACACCGACCCTGCAGATATACTGTATAAAAACCAAAGGTGAAGAATAAAAATCTCTACATGTGGAGATGGTCCTCTGACAGACGGTGGGCGGCTCACTCAGTCAGGAGCTGCTGGAGGAGGCTCTTCTGCTGAGACTGGGCTGTGGGAGTCCCGCTCGGGCCCTTCTGGGACCCGATGGGCCCCGACTGGTTAAGGTAGGAGTCACTGCCCACCAGGTTTACCGTGCACTGGACATCAGCGAACACCTGAACCTGCTGTACCTGAGAAATGGGAATGAATGGAAAAGGGAAAGACAGTCATTTTTCGAAAGAAATTAATACTTTTATTCAGCAAGGATGCTTTAAGTTGAACAAAATTGACAGTTAACTTTACAAAATATTTTCATCAAAGAATCCTGAAAAAATGTGTCACGGTCTTCACAAAAATATTAAGCAGCACAACAGTTTCAATCATCGATGATGATAAGAAATGTTTTTTTAGCACCAAATCAGCATATTAGAATGATTTCTGGATTGTAATGGCTGTTGAAAATTCTGCTTTGTCATTAGAGGAATAAATTCCATCTTAAAATACTGTTAAAAAACAGTTAAAAAAGTTATTTAAATTGTAATTATATTTCTCAATATAACTATTTTACTGTAATTTTGATCAAATAAATGCAACCTTTTGTACAACATTTTTCTTTTCAAAAACATTAAAAAAATCTTCCAGATCCCAAACTTGTGAATGGTAGTGTACAGTGTTATTATTCATTAATTAAAATAATAAAAAACATTTTCAATAATTGAAAAAATAAACATGAACTGAAATTTAAAAAAAAATAATAAACTTTTACTTTATTAACATTTTACTTCAGCTTGTTGCCAGCATTTCTAAATAAACTAAAAAAAAATTTTTTTCTTTGAACTATCCCTTTAAGATATCTCAATAAATAACCAATGACCATCTTACCTGATCGTTACACATTGAAGTGACGTTGCCAAGGATATTGTTGCCCATTCCGACAGATGGTCCAATAGGAGGTAGAGTGCTCACCGCTCCTGACCCTCCAGCCATTGACACGGTGATGCTCATGTTGTTATACACGCCTTGCTGCCCAAAGCTCTGAGAGACAGGCTGGCCTGCCTGGTTATACATACTGACACAAAACAAGAAGAAATGGTTTAAATGAAGATTAATACACATAAAAACAAATTGCATACAGTTTTGTGACCTTTTGGTGATTGATATCAAACACCATACCTGTTGTTGCCCATGGCCCCTTGCTGCCAGTTCTTTATGTCAGGTGACTGATAACCAGGTGGAGGCTGCGCTTGCTGGAGCACAGGACTCTGGGAGGTGGAGTTCTGAGGTGAAAGCAGGGGGCTGGTCGGACTAAGCTCAGGAGCGAAGGATGGATCTGCTTGCTGGATCATGCCTGTGAGAGA
>NW_015540932.1:519421-520998 GCF_001515605.1 Sinocyclocheilus anshuiensis
AGGTAGGGTGCTCACCGCTCCTGACCCTCCAGCCATTGACACGGTGATGCTCATGTTGTTATACACGCCTTGCTGCCCAAAGCTCTGAGAGACAGGCTGGCCTGCCTGGTTATACATACTGACACAAAACAAGAAGAAATGGTTTAAATGAAGATTAATACACATAAAAACAAATTGCATACAGTTTTGTGACCTTTTGGTGATTGATATCAAACACCATACCTGTTGTTGCCCATGGCCCCTTGCTGCCAGTTCTTTATGTCAGGTGACTGATAACCAGGTGGAGGCTGCGCTTGCTGGAGCACAGGACTCTGGGAGGTGGAGTTCTGAGGTGAAAGCAGGGGGCTGGTCGGACTTAGCTCAGGAGCGAAGGATGGATCTGCTGTCATCACATGTGGTTGCCGCAAGTCCACCGGACGCTCCTTCGTCGAATCCGCGCCGTTCTCAAGCCCACCCGCCACTGCTCACTCTAGCCACCGGCCTCCGCTTACTCTAGCCGCCGGCCTCCGCTCACTCTAGTCGCCGGCCTCCGCTCACTCTAGTCGCCGGCCTCCGCTCACTCTAGCCTGCCCACCTCCGCTCACTACAGTATGGTAAGGGGCATAACAGTTCCGTCACATGCTTGAGGTATTCGGCCAATCACAACGCACTGGATATCTGGCCAATCACAGCACACCTCGCTTTTCAGACCGATGAGCTTTGTAAAAAGCGTTTCAGAAAGGCGGGGCATAGAGGAGAAACAATAATGTACAGTATGTGGAAAATAATGTGTTTTTTTAACTTTTAAACTGCATAAACACATTTCATTATACCAAATACACAAAATAATGTTCTTTTTAGCAACATAATATGACCCCTTTAAACAAACAAACAGAATGGTTGTATTGTCAGCATATTAAAAAAAATTATGAACCATACCAAAACGAATCAAATCAAAATGAATTGTGACCAAGATTCAAATCCGAGATAAACAATCCTAATCAAATCAAACCATTGTCAGAGCAAATGCTTACACCCCTATAAATGACATTCAGGATTTGTCTCGATGCATGTGACGCTAACCTGAGAGGGCATCTGAGGCTGCTGCATGCCCTGACGCATCCCCATGGCAACATGCCCCCCTTGTGGGAACTGGCCCATGGCCGCAAGCCTGTTCTGGAGCTGATGGAGAGAGGAGATATATCACTACTAAACAAGTGCAACTAATCACACGTTCGCTCAGCAGCTGCACTCGACAAAAGAATAGGTTAGTTCCACAGAATGTTATTCGAAAGGCTGAAATCAAAAGTATTCAATGGATCTGGTACACAGCGCAAGAAAATCCAAAAGCGGGATTGAGAAGTTGTGCATTCACATTTATTATTACACAATGAAGTGAAAGCTGAAGCTCTACCTGCTGCGGGCCTTGCAAACGTTGTTGGAGCTGGAGTCTCAGCTGGTTGGGAGGTAGCCGCAGCTGGTTGGGCACACCAGGAGCTCGATTCAAGCCGGGCCGCACCGTCATGCCCACGTTGCCTGGAAACGCCATCCGTGGGGCCCCGAAACTCATGACCTGTGCAGTGCCCATCTCAGCCGGA
>NW_015540932.1:521058-538964 GCF_001515605.1 Sinocyclocheilus anshuiensis
GCAGGAAACTGTGAGGGTGAGGTGGGGAACTGAGAGGGGTAGCTGGGCAGCTTGGGGTCCATGGGTACAGGTGTTGGAGGTTGAGACTGAGGAAAGGTCTGGGTGACAGGTTCGAGGCATCCACTCTGTAGGCGAGACAGTAAACCGGTCAACCTTCAGACACACTGTTCTTGCAAAAGGTATGAGAAGGATGTTTTTCTAATAATACTAACTTGAACAATCTTGTCGATGCCCAACGCTCTGTCCAGCTCGGCCAACTCACTCTCATCAGTGCGGCTCAAGAAAGTGACCAGCTGCTCCAGCAGGGCCTTCTCGTCGTTACAGCCCTCGGGAGTGGTGGGTGGACACAGCATCTTATCCAGCGGACACGGAACACACTGCCTGCTTAGAGCAGAGGGAAAAAACAACAACAGAGGTAATCTATGATTCTGATCATGATGAGGAGGAAGGAACATTGGGTAAGCGGCAGGCAATTCTATGTTATGTTGCATGGTTAACTGATTTGGCAGGTAAGTAGAATTTGGGTGAAAGTGCACATCTGCTTCCTTGTGACTCAGATATATTTATAGCAATAATTATGTCTGGAAATATAAATATTTCTATCTATTCTTGAGAGATGAGACCAAACATTGCACCCGCTAATAGTTTATAAAATAACAGCTACACATTGATATTAATCAGAGATAATTTACTTGAATGTTCTCAGCACATGTAAACACAAATGTAAAACTAAAACTAAAATAAAGGTAAACAGAAATATTGAACAAAAACAAATTAATAAATACAATACAGGCATATAAAATCACTAAAACTTAAAGAAAATATTAAAATAAAGGCCAATGAAAAATATTAATAAATACTGTATCATCACATAAATATTACTAAAATAACACTGCTACTTACTGTAGTTAAAAATATATATTTACTTCCACCTAGTTTCAACAAAGTCCCACAAGCCCTGTTGAGGCTTTATTTTTTGTTAATATCTGTTATAATTATATTTTTAACTAAAATTCCACCACCCAAATTTTAAAGAAATAATTCTAATTAATAAAATTAAAATAATTAAATAAATAAGTCTAATTTTACATAGGTTCTTTTAGTTGTAAAAAATAATAAATAGTTATTGTAATATTAATCAGATTGTTTGGTTCATTTCTGTAGCCTGATTATGATCAAGAATTACTGTATGACATTCATAAACACTCACTCTTGAGGAGAGGACAGAGGGGCCTGTGTCTGGTTACCCAAGCTGCTATCGAAGGTCATTGGTTCAACCAGGGACAAGGGCTGGAACTGCTGAGACTCAGGAAGCTCCAGTTTGGCCAGACCTGAATCAAAAGAGACAAAAAAAATTGTTAACAGTCTTCTCCCCTTCATTTAATAATCAAACTGTTTCTGTTTTCAAACATGGTGATGCGTTCAATCCTGCACCTGTATTGGTGTTGAAAGAGTTGAGGCTGGTTGGATTGGCAAAGGGGCTGCTGCTCTCCTTGGGTGGCTGAAACGGCTCAGTCTGCCCAAGATCCGGCACCTGGACCTGACCCTGATTTGGTGTGGAGGGGTCACAGAACTCAAAAGAGGACTGATTTGAGAGGTTTGATCCATCAGGGAATGCTACAGAGAGAGGTGGAGGAGGACAAAGCAGTTATTGAGGACTTAAGACAAATGAAATATGAATTTTATTATTACTCCAGTGGGACGGGCATCACCTTGGCTTGATGTTCCTGGTGACTCTCTCTTCACATTCAACCCGATGGAAAGGTTGTCCTCACTGGGCTGGACGAGCACTGGCTCCTCTACTGCTTTACCTCCCACAGAGCTTCTCAAAGTGGGCAAGAGCTGGTTCAAAGTGTCCAGATCGGTACTGGGAAACTGCTACTTATGTAAACACAGCGGTGGAGTGGAAATGAGAGCAAAGGTCATCAACATCAAAAGGCACACCAGAGCACAAGAAAGACAAAGTCCACACGTGACTCCCCTTAAATCAGCTCATGAGTAAACGCAGCAAGAGTAAGGCCTACAAAATATTAGTGATGCACTGAAATTTGGCTGCCGAAAATTATTGGCCGAAAGAGAAATATATTTTATATTTAATGTTAATATATTTTCTGTCCCGATTTTATTGCGTTCATTTCAATAAAAGTGTGGTTATTTTATTGGCTAAGTTTCTTTAAATTCAGTATCAGTAAAATTGTTGATTTAAATTAAAAAGTCTTACAAAATGACTTTATATTATTTCATAAAATAAATAAGTATTACAAAGAATTTTCGGTTTCGGTCCAGAACTTTCATTTCGGTGCATCCCTACAAAATATATTATTAATATTCATGCTAGAGTTCACGCTAAAGCTGGTTTAAAGCTGGAATTTATTTTCATGAAAGACAGATATTTCCTGTGACATGAATGATGAGATATGGGCATGTCCAGCCTCAAAGGTGAGAAAAGTTTGACGCAATGCAGTGACTACCAATGGATGTGAAGACATCAGAGTTTTGGAAAGTTGAAAAAGTTCAGGGTACTGTGAGCAATTATACTATTCAATATTGATATTTGCCCACATAAAGCAATATAATAAAATAAAAGATATTTGCCCACATAATTGATTAAAATATGCAAAATTGTATCAAACATTTTTAATATTAACTTAAATCATGTATCAACATCCAACAAAAACATCTGAAAACTGACCTTGCTGTAAAAACCTGAGCTTCTGAAACAACAATATAAGTACACTGTTGCAATACAATGCAGTGAATTCTTTATACTTTTTTCAGTATTTTTTTTTCATTCAAATTGTTTAAGTATTGTGATGATGTGCATTTTTCACCTCATTCTCATTACCAGTTATAGAAATAAAAAGTAAATTTGCTGCTGAGATTAATAGTGAGAAGCAGTAAATGGTCAAAATAGACTTTTCTTCCATCGGCCAAACATCCTATTAGTGGTCAGATTTTCAGGAGTAAAAAGGACGTTAAGTAACACAGTAACATGCACATAGAAAAAATGCTTAAAAACATTTTTCCATAATGTACTTAGATTTATTCATTAAGTACAAATAATGAAATAAGGATGTAAATACCGGGCTGGGCTTGTCACTGGATTGAGGCGAACAAGCGACTGCAGACACGGTGGTAGCGGCAGCAGCAGCAGCTGGAGGGGTCACAGAACTCAAAAGAGGACTGATTTGAGAGGTTTGATCCATCAGGGAATGCTACAGAGAGAGGTGGAGGAGGACAAAGCAGTTATTGAGGACTTAAGACAAATGAAATATGAATTTTATTATTACTCCAGTGGGACGGGCATCACCTTGGCTTGATGTTCCTGGTGACTCTCTCTTCACATTCAACCCGATGGAAAGGTTGTCCTCACTGGGCTGGACGAGCACTGGCTCCTCTACTGCTTTACCTCCCACAGAGCTTCTCAAAGTGGGCAAGAGCTGGTTCAAAGTGTCCAGATCGGTACTGGGAAACTGCTACTTATGTAAACACAGCGGTGGAGTGGAAATGAGAGCAAAGGTCATCAACATCAAAAGGCACACCAGAGCACAAGAAAGACTGACTGCCTCAAATCAACACATGGGTTTGACAGTTTAAGAACACCGTAACAAAGTGAACACAGCAAGAGTAAGGCCTATCATTAATATTCAGTAGGACACTGAAGGGGAGTTCACGCTAAAGCTGAAATTTATTTTCATGAAAGACTGAGAGACATTTCCTGTGACATGAATGATGAGATGTGGACATGTGCAGCCACAAAGGTGAGAAGAGTTTGATGCAATGCAGCGACTTTTGGAAAGCTGAAAAAGATCAGGGTACTGTGAGCAATTACACTATTTAATATTGACATTTGTCCACATAAAGAAATATAAAACTATTGCGTGGAAAACCATGTCAGAAATTGTGGCCCTTCAAAATTTCATTTGTGCACTGCTATAATGGCAAGCTATATTTTTATACTATATTTAATGCTAATCAGTTTTTGTCTTTTGACAAAAAATAAAATTTAGTTAATATTTCTTTATGTCAAAATCAATCATTTATTCAGGTTTACTGAATAAAATGGCAATTAAAATCTAATTTTACTTTACAAAAATGTGTAAAACTATATCAAGTGTTTAATATTACCTTAAAACATGTAGCAAGATTCAACAGAAACATCTGAAAACTGACCTTGTTGTTAAAGCCTGAGCCTTCTGAAATAACATTATAATAAGTACACTATTGTAATACAATACTGTGAATTCCTTATGCTTTCTTCAGCATTTTTTTTATTCAAATTGTTTAAGCATTGTCATGATGTGCATTTTTTTTTTACCTCATTCTCATTACCACTTATGAAATAAAAAGAACCTTGGTTAACAAAGTCATTTTGGTGCTGTGATTAATTCTGAGAAGAAGTAAATTGTCAAAATAGACTTCCATCAGCCAATTATCCTATTTGTGGTCAGACATTCAAAAGCTCAGGAGTGAAAACACTAGAACATTCAAAAGTCTAGAGCCAGTTGTTTTTTAAAGAAATTAATAATTTTCAGCAAATATGTATTAAATTGATCAAAATGTCAATTATAAAGTTGCAAAAAAATCTATTTCAAATAAATGCTGTTTATTTTATGCAAAAAATGACTATGGTTTCTACAAAGCAGCACAACTATAAAATAACAAGAAAAGTTTCTTGAGCACCAAAACGGCAAATTAGTGTGATTTCTGAAGGATCATGTGACACTGAAAACTGATGTAATGGCTGCTGAAAATTCAGCTTTTCCAAAGGAATAAATTAAAACATATTAAAATACAAAACTGTTATTTTAAATAGTAATATTTTACAATATTACTGTTTTACTGTATTTTTGATTAAATAAGTGCTGACTAGGTGAGCATAAGGAGCTTCTTTTCAAAAACCCCAATCTTTTGAACAGTACTGTAAAGTGTGAAGGCCACCAAAAATGTTAATAAAGGCAAAAGGACATTAAGTAACATAGTAACATGTACATAGTAAAAAAGCTTAAAATATTTTTTCCCATAATGCATTTAGATTCATTCATTAAGTACGAATAATGAAATAAAGATGTAAATACCGGGCTGGGCTTGTCACTGGATTGAGGCAAGCAAGGGACTGTAGACACGGTGGTGGTGGTGGTGGCGGCAGCAGCAGCGCAGGGCACGTTCTCTCTGCTCCCTTTCTTCTCTGACTTCACCTTGACAGTATGGATGCTGAGGGCAGCCGGAGGAGGCAAGTCCTCCAGGTCCTGTTCATCCGTATCCAACAGGAAGCGTAGCAGCTGGTGGTCCTGGGGCTCCTTCCCATGTCCCCGTGCTACCAAGGCTGCGTTGGGACTGGTCGGAGGCTTCTTCTTGATGTCAGGTTCCTTGCCCGCATCTGCAGGGCTGCTGTCCTGGAGCAGGCGGTGCAGAATCTTATGCCGCTCAGTCAGACTGCGGTGAGAAGCTGGACACTGGGCCACGGGCGCGGGACGGGGTTGGGAGTCGTGTTCGGGGGCACCATCCAAGAGCTGGTTAAGTTTAGGGTTGCCCACTGCAGCGGCCTTAGGCTCATCAGCGGACGCTTCCGGCAGTTTGGCCAGGGGCTGACGTGCCGGGGAGCTGCTGGGGGTTGGAGTCTGTCTGGAGGGTAAGGGAGAGGGGAGAGAGAAACTGACACTGTCGCCGCCAGACTGCTGCCTGGTCAGTCCGCCAGCGGGCGAGTGGATGCCGGGCGCTGAGGGGGAAAAAGGATGGCCGGGCACGCGTGGGCTGCTGGCCAGGCCCGGGCTGCCCCGTGGAGGTCGGGGCGACATGAATGAGGTAGGGGTGGCTGTGAGAGGGCTGCCAAGTGGAGAGGGGCTGCTGACCTGCTGGGAGGGTCCAACGCGGCTGGGCGTCAGGTAGCCTGGTGGAGTGGGTGTGGGGGGTCCAGGAGTGGCACAGGTGCCATTGCTGTTGTTGAGATGGAGGCTGAGGTCACTGGAGGGCTGCAGGGCAGGTGAGCGGGAAGGGAGGGCAGCAGGAGACGGAAGGCTGGGGGTAGTGTTTTCCTGAGAGCTAGCAGTGTTGTGTTCCCTAAAACACACATTATATCCAAAATACATATGTATTGTGTGATGTGCTCATATAAATGCAACAGAAATCATCAGCTACCTGTCTATAGAATGAATGCCCATGATGAAGGGCTGTACGTCTGGGTTTGGGGGGCAGCAGAATTTGCAGCGTGTCTGCGCACTGAGGGACGTCCCATCACTGAGTGTGAAATGGTACAGAGGACTGATGGCCGTGCCGTGGGTCATCACTGTCAACGCACACACAGAGCATAAAAATGTGTTTGTTTTAGAGTTACCACATTTACAAATATCAACTTAGAGTAGTGCTGGGCAGTATGACCAAAAATTTATATCACGGTATTTTTCGAAAGTATACCGGTTTCACGGTACGTGACGGTATTTTTTTTTTTCATGCATGACCGGATGTTAACCATATTTTCTACTGATTGAGAGAGAAAATACTGCAGTATATTGAATTAGAATGCCCTATTTTACGGTCATGAGTGAATATTGTCAAAAAATAACACATCTGAGTAACAAACTAAAAAAAAACAACAAACAAAAAACAAAAAAGACGAACTACGCTCATATTTATAATTCCAAACAATCAGTAAGCTACCGGTGCTAGGAAACGCTGTTTTGTACTCATTTATTGACGAGTTGGCTGCGGTGCGGCCAACTGAATGAGCTGTTTCTCTGCCGCTCACTGCACAGAACAGACGCCGAGAGAGGTGACACTTCTTGGGGAAAGTCAGACCTCGCGTTCGCGGGACAGCACTGGCAAAATCTTCCAACTGAACCATAGCTAAGGTTTATCCAAAAAAGTCGCTAGGTTTGTCAGTATGAATATTCTATGGAAAAAAGCAGCTAAAAGGGTCTGAAAGTTGCTAAATCTAGTGCTAAAGTCACGCTCGTGCGTGTGTGAGACGCGGGAGCTGATGGCAGGGGGCGGAGGATATTTGTGGCGGTCAGTGTGGATATTTCTTCTGTGTCATCACGTTCTATTAGTTCTACAGCTTCAGTTTCAGAACTTTCACGCTTAGTAACACATACTGCTGTTCCCTCACCACAATGCAACAGTGAAAAGGGACCCCTTTCAAGCAATGTCGTGTTCCGAACGTTGTTTAAGCGACATACACCGGTATTGCGGTATTTAAAAAATTCATATCATAACAAAAATAAACAACCGCGTTGTTCAACCATGAACCAGTATACCGCCCAGCACTAACTTAGAGCCTCATTTGCTAACTATAATTGCCTTTTGCTTACTAATTGTTTTCTAAATTTAGGATAAATCCACATGTACGCTGCATATTAACACTACCGTTCAAAAGTTTGCTGTCAAAAATGAATACTTTCATTCAGCAAGATACAATAATTTGATCAAAAGTAACATCTAAAACATTTGTAACAAAAAACGCATTTTTGTAACTATTTTTTTAAGAATCCTGAAAAAAAAACGTCTATCACGTTTCTACAAAAATATATAGCAGTACAGCTGTTTTCAACAATGATAAGAAGAAATGTTTTTTAGCAGCAAATTAGAATATCAGAATCATTTCTGAAGAATCGTGTGACACTGAAGACTGGAGTAATGGCTGCTGAAAATTCAGATTTACCATCACAGGAATGCATAAAAATGATTAAAATATATTAAAAAATAGAAAACCGTTATTTTAATTTAAAATTATATTAAAGGTACGATATGTAAGTTTTCACCGCTAGAGGGGGCGTATTCAAAACAAACAAAGAAACAAAGGCGTAGTTTGACGCCGCCGTGACTGAGTGTGGAATCATGGGAGTTGTCGTCTTCAACCCCACAGCCGACGCAATCCGACGGGACTCAGGCAGAAATCATGTTCATGGATGAGCTAATGTATTAAAGATTTATCGTAGTATGAAGCAGAGTGAGGCGGAAAGCCGTCGAAGCGAAACGAGGCCGCCGAAGCAATTTTATTATGCCACCCTTTAGCGCTTCCGCTCCTTCCAGTCGTGCGTATGTGGGGTAAAGCAGCGCTGTTTTAGGTGTGTTTTGAGTTTGAGCTCCAAGTTAATTATTTGTCGTCGAATTTTTTATCTTAAAATCAATTTTATACACCATCATTTTTGTTTCTATAACGTGTGAATATATCCCCTATCGTATTCTACAACAAAAACAATCAGAGCGCCTTGTTATCACTAGTTGTTTTATTACGTCTTAAATTGATTTTTCTGTACATTTCTGCCATATGTACATTAACTGACAGTCACCACTGATAAGCTACCACTAAATATTGTAGAAACTTAATTTGCTGTAAAGTTGCTTCGCAATGATTTGTATCGTGAAAAGCACTGTACAAATAAACTTGACTTGACTTGACTTGACTTATCATACTAGATACGTTTGAAAGTTCTGTTATAATGCTACTCTGTGCGGTCGCCACATGTGTAATAAAACGCACAACATATTAAAGCGTCTTTGGTGTTTCCATGTTTCCTAAAAAACAAAACCGGAATTCGAGGGTGTATGACGTCATTAGCAGGCGACACAATGACACTATGGACACGGTCCGTGTCACTAGTTAAAATTGCTTATTTCTCTGGATTTAAACATTGAAACATTTGGGATAATGTAAGTACACAAGTCAGCAAAATATATAACACTGTTCTAGTGGGTTTTGGATATTTTAATAAAAAAATCTTACATATCGCACCTTTAAATAATAATTTGAACTGTAATGTATATCCTGTATTCATAAATGTACATTTCTTTTTATAACCTTTTGAAGGAGGAAAATAACATGTTTGCTCTGTAAAACAGATAATAAAACTGCTTTTTCAGGCAAATAAAAACTGGCTACTGGATTAATTGAAAAAAAAGAAACGATGCACAGATTGATCAGTTATCAAAATAATTGTTGGTTGCAGCCATATTGGGCAGATTAGAACACCTTGAACGAGTGAATGAGGGTATGAATCAAAATGTGAGTGTAAATCATCAAATAAATCATAAATAGTCATTCTCTAGGTAAAGAAATGCAAGGTCAGATCATTACTGCTTTAAAATGTCAAGTACTACTCAAAATGGCTAGAACGGAGGTGAATGTGCTCACCCTCGTGAAGCAGCTTCTTGGCATGGGAGGGCTCATTGCCCTGAGACTGGAAGAATGCGTAGATGCACTTCCTGACCAGGTCCTCCCATCCTGGTCGGCCTGTGGCCCTCAGAGCACTCGTCTCGATGGAGATGATTTTCCCTGCGCGCGCACACACACACAAACACACACACAAATCAAACAGCAGGAAAGATCATTAGATTCTGTAAACAGGACTTCAGGTTCAAGAGGAGGAAGCTTTACTACAACAGATTTAACAGATTTAACAAACCGTTTTGTGCTTCCTTCTGCAAGAACAGAAAAATTCAGATTCAGATTTCAGATTCAGTCTGCATGCTTATTATTCTTCTCCAGCTGACTTTTTCTGCCACTGCTAATAAGGCTTTCGAGACTAGAGACACTACCTAGTTTCAGCAACAATTCTGATTGTTGTAGTTTATTTTTATATATATTTTATTTTTTGTTTTATTATTTTACTCAAAAGTTTGAAGTCAGTAAGTCTTTGAAAGAAGTTTCTTATGCTCACTAAGGCTGTAATTAAGTGATCAAAAATACAACAAAACTGTAATATTGTGAAATATTACTACAATTTAAAATAACTGTTTTCTATGTAATTATATTTAATTATAATGTCTTTATCACTTTTGATCAATTTAATATGCCCTGGCTTAATAAGTCTTAATTTCTTTAAAAACAAAAAACTTTTGAACAGTAGTGTACTAAACTAAGCAAGTTTTCTTTGAGGGAGAAAGTCATGTGTATTTAGACAGGAATTACAAAAACAATGTGTCAGCTCAATGTACCTGTCGCTTGATGATGTGACATTAAAAAAAATAGAGTGCAATGAAATGGAACTAAATTAAGGTGTCTGGAGATGCATTTTAAAAAGTGCTTATAATCAAAATCATTATTTCAAGAATAAGATGCTGAAAAAACGGAGACGTACTGCAAAAGCACACGACCATCTGGAGTCTATCTAACATTTTTACATTTACAGCAATTAAGACACTTAATACAATTAAGAACACGTTCTGTGTGAACACTTGTGTCCATCTTTGTTATAGTAACTACAGATACTATTTACTTTCATTCATCATTATTTTATTTTGGCTACAGCTATTTCAGCCACGTTTTTCTGCTTTGCAATATTTGTTCTATTTTTACTTCAATATAATGTCTTTGGTTTAGCCTATGACAATAACACTGCATGAGCTCTTACATGATGATAATGTGCCCAGATCAACAGGTCCTAGCAGCTGAGACTAAGTAAGTATGTGTATATAATGAAACACTACCTGTAGGGTCCTGCTTGGTGATGAAGGACTCTGTACTGACAGGGATCTGAGGTGGATGGGGCATTCGGCATGCAATACAGATTAAACAGCTCTTCAGGTCTGTGGACAACAGAGACATAACAGTTTAAAGTGCTATATGCAACACATACCGAACATTTTTTCATAAATCTGTACAGAACATGATTAAACATAATTCAATTAGAAAAATGCAAAATAGAAGAATTATTATTAGTGGACTCAGACTTTTGAACCTTAAAATAAAAAACTGATTTCACATTTGAGCGCTGGCGTGTCAATGACAGCTTCATCAGACTCCCTGCACTAAGCTAAATATTTATATGGGTATGACTTTATGAGTGTGTGTGTGGTCTCACCCTCGCCCTCCTCCTGCACCGCTCTAGGCTGAGAGACTGTGAAGCACTGCATGAGCTCATACTGTTGACGGGCCTCCTGGTTCTCTGCGTCCACCTCGTCTGGAGGCCTTTTCAGCAACCTGCAGTTAAACGTGTGGCTGTTCCTTCGGCCTTGCTCCTGAGGCCATGGCACACCGTTTACTGAAAACACACACAGACGTGCAAGGTGAGTTAAGTGTGAGATAAAGACCACCAGTGGAGTGCCATTGAGCTCTGAAGTGAAAGAGGTTGACCTCTAACCTTTGTGCTAGTATTTACAGTGAATGATTAACATAGAACCCTACCTGCCTTTAGTTTTTAAACCATTTTTTTTTTTCTACAACTAATACAAAACAAAAAGCTTGCACATCTTGCTTCTCCCATATCTCGGTTGGTTATAAAATACAAATATACATAAATATGGAAACAATTTAAGTACACAATGACAATGGCAATTAATAGCTCTGCCCACAAAGAAATCTCATTGGTCCAAATTCCTAATCGCCAAAGCTGTACATTAATCATCAAATAACTTCTGAGTTGTTGTAACTGTGTCATGTCGCATCATGTCTGGTTAGGTGTAAAATTTACTGTTAAATCTTTATCTACCGTTCTGCTCTTACTGTGGCCCTTCTCACTGAGAGACTCACCAAGGCTCTTGGGTAGCAGGTTGCGCACAAACTCGTTGTGATCACCCACATGAAGGATGCTGTAGACGCTGGAGGTCATCAACTCTTCCTGGGTATAACCCAGATAACCGGTGACGTTCTCAGACACAAACACAATGCGCCCCTCGCGGTTCACGACGAAAAAGAAGCCATCCAGGGCCTTGTGGAACAGACAGAGAACAGAGATGGAAGACAAAAATAAGATGTACGTTGCATAAAAGTTTGTCATTCCCAACCATAGGAACTGAGCCAGGCTCAGATGAGGAGAGAATGGAAATTCTGGTCATACAATCTCAATATCAGTCTTTATCTTTAAACAGATAAAGAGTTTAAAAAGTCTAACATACCTCTAAGAGAAGTGGCCCAAGGGCTTCCTTCTCCACCATGCCCTGACTGCTGGACGATATGTCAGTCTTTTGCACCTCATCATCTGGAGACATCAGAGCTGCTTTTTCTGTGGACATGCAAAGAACATCATGTTTACATTTCTGGTAAGTAACACCAAAGACATCTAAATTTCAGTGCATGAACATACACTATGGAGTCAGTAAACAAAACACAATATTAATAAAAAATAATTTAATTCTTTTTTAATTAATCATTTAATTATAATAAAGTACGCATAAATATGACAGTCAATATATTTATAATGTTATAAAATATTTCTATTTCAAATAAACGCAAATAAACTTACTATTCATCAAAAAATATTGAAAAAAAAAAACGTATCACGGTTTCCACAAAAAATCTGTGCATTGATAGTAATAAGAAATGTTTCTTGAGCACTAAATCAGCATATTTTAATGATTTCTGAATGATCATGTGATACTGAAGACTGGCGTAATGACTGCTGAAAATTCAGCTTTGCCATCACAGGGAAAATTACATAACATATTCAAAAATAATACATTTGTTAAAATTGCAAAAATATTTCCCAATATTACTGTTTTTACTGTATTTTTGATCAAATAAATGCAGCCTTGAGCATAAGACACTTCTTTCAAAAGCATAAAAATAAATCTTACCAACCCCAGATATTTGAACGCTAGCGTTAACACAGTGAAACACAAATTCACCGTTTTTTTGCCTAAAGTTTTGGTTCCTGGTTAATGTAATCCACACCTTCCAAACCAATCTTACGCATCCCTATCCATAAGAGCTTTCTAATGTGTAAGCGGCCTTATACAAACACACAAAAAACATGCATAATTTCACTATTGTCCACCTTCCTCTCTTGGACTGGGTGGATGAAAGCTACACAGCGGAAGCCTCTCTAAGACTAATGTGAGCAAAGTGGTACTTTTGGACAGGAGCCAGCCGCAGTAAGTGCAGAGAGCACTCTTGAGAAAAGCTTGAGACCGAAGAGTCACAATTTGGTCACTCCCATCCCAGTTCGACTCAAAGAGCTGATATAAAGTGTCAATGATTATTCTGCGGCCAAACTACTTAACCTTTTTCTCCTCTCGAGATCAAAGCTTCTGAAGGACCGCATGAGAACGTGGCTCAGTCCAGCAGCTGGAGAGAAGAGAGGACGAGACTGTTTGTTTTGGGCTGCATTTTAAGTGAAGACTTCTTGAAGGAAAGGCTAAATTTAGATCAGAGCTCGAGCGCTGTATTTACACACATAATAGCAATGTAGCTCTCACCGAGGAACTTTTGCAGAGCGCTCAACTCGGCGACGAGTTGACGGAACTTCTGCAGAGCGCTCAACTCGACGACATCTGTCTTGTTAGCTCTGTTCTGAACTCTGGAACGCGAAAGTTTAAAAAGAGATCAGTCTGGTGGGAGGGGATAGGAGTTTTAGGGGTTTTACAGAGACGTTGCTTGGCCAATATGTTGTAAGGAACGGGAATGACAGAGTTAACTTCAAATGTCCACACAGCTATTTTTTTCTATTTTGCATAGCAGTCAATCGATGTGGATATTTTGATGGCTGATGCTGATATCTTACAGTGTGATCATACAGATTGATGGCTGGGATAAGGCTTATATATATATATATCATACTATTTAATTTAAATATAGTAAATAACATGCTGCAACAAAATCACGATTGCAAGTTAAGCATCACAAAATTTAGTAAAGTATCACAATCGTTTCTCAAGTGATTTTGGATTGATTAAACAAAAAAAAACCTATCAAGCATATTTTTAATTAATAAATTAGCCTAATTAAAATAAAAATCAATTAAGTAAAATAAAATTATAAAAATCATTTAAAATAAATTAATTTATACATTTCTATAAATTAATTTATCAATACTCATTCTCAGCACTGGTGGAAAGAGTTTTTTTTGTTTACACTTATCGGCATAACAGAAAAACTTCTCAGCTAATCAGCCTTGGCGATTTATATTCGTCAGCCACTAATTTTGAACTTGGTGTAAATGCCAGAATAAATAACGAATAAAATTCATACACAGGATATTTGCAAATATATTCATTCTATTTTAAATAATGTATTGGTGATGCCCATCAATTGAAGGAGTACTGCAACTTTGGGCCCTTGAAGTCCAGCTCAGTTCAGTTCAAATAGTATCTGTGCAATCAAGTCGACAATATTGCCAGAAATTAAGTGTCCCCAACTAAGCAAGCCAAAGGGGACAGTGGCACTGACAGTAGGCAGCTTCATGGATCATGACATAAACAACGCAGTTTTGATTTGTGGTTTGAAAACTTAACTTTGCAACATTATTAGGGGCTGAATTGAGTCAACATGTGGTTAAGTGAAGTCAGTGGAAAAATTTTAGGAGAACCTGTGGAAGAACAAAAGAGAAAAGGAACCAAGCTCCACATCCTCACGATTAGCCCTAAACAAATGAATACAAATGGGAGTCCCAGTCAATCCCACAATCAGCCTCCCTGGCAATCAATCATAACGTTCTGACACCACTCCCACTTCAAACACAGCCAGCTGCCATGGCAGCAGCGTTACTGTGGCAGTGGTGCAACAGGCGATACCTGATCTCATAACAGAAGACTTCCGATCTGCGTGATGTAAGGGCTTTATGTGTTCGGTGTGTCACACATACACAGACAGCTGGCCTATAGATACAGAACTGCCAGAACTCTCCTACTCTTTTTCAAAGGGAAAACAGATGAATCAAAGCAAAAGACTTCACAGTTCATTTATTACTGTTGTTTGCCAAGGCATGAATCACCATTACTATTGCTCATACTTAGGGTTATGGTTTTGTTCAAATCCCTAACCATAAGAATGAAACTTTCGTAACTCATCCCACACTGTTTGTAACACTAACATGTACAATACTTAACTATTTTGCTTGTTGAGGAGAGGGGTGCTATTGATTGTTTTGAGCGATCAGAATTTCCACATGGTAAACAATAAACCACAAATTAAAAAAAAAACATATGCTTGAAGAGAGGTCATTTTTTGGAGGGCTGGGTTTTGACACAAATTTCATGATTTGATTCGATTCTGACTCGCAAGCTTTCGGTTCGATTTGATTTGATTCAATTCAAAATCGATTATTTTGGATACATATCAGGTACAGTACATGCAAAATTTTCTCAAGGAAAAAAAACTTTCAACTAATGCTGTAAAATATAAATGGTATAATTAAATACAAGCCAGTTGGTACTACATTACTATAATACTGAATGTTAAAATGAACTGATTTGTGTACAAACGCTTAAATTACACTCAATCAAGTTTTTATAATAATAAAGTTTCAATTATATAGCCTAATTATATTTCTACTCCAGTCCGTTTTTTTAAATATAAACATTTCAATTGTAGCTGTAATAAAAACATGATGGATTTATTTAAGCATGAATTAAATATTGAAGAACAGCAAAAAATTATGAGTATGTTATATGGTGCATATATTTAGCAAAATGCTCCTCTCTAGAGTTCATTTTGATAGCTGACTAGCGAGTTTATGGTCACCAAATATGTTTTTTCTGAGGTAAATGTGACGTTACGTGATATATATATATATATATAGTAGGGCTGTGCCGATAGACAATAATATCGCGTATCGATGATAATCACAGATGTCACCTGTGGCTGATGCCTTTGGCGATAGCAAGACAATTATTATTATTATTAGGCTAGTAATACTATATCGCCTGTGGCTGATGCCTTTGACTATAGCAAGTAAATTATTATTATTATTATTAGGCTAGTAATACTATCTAATTAATATTAGGGCTTATTTGTTGCATTATATTTCTTTTTCCACGTTTTTACAGTATTGCGCGTTATAACCAATCACACACGATTATGTTGCGCTTATGAATGCAATAGCCAATCAGAGGCGTTCAGATAAGTAATCGCTGAAACAGCGGAGTTCAGTTGTTCAGCACATGCTGACTGAATTCTGACTCGCGAATTCTCATCATAAACAACAAAGGGCAGATGTACGTGCAATGTAAGTATAAGAGATTTATTTATCATACAGTGTAGATTCACTGATTTTAACGGGAGTGTTTTTAAAGTACATAACCTCGCGCTAGACTGAGCTTTGAGGATGTTCTTTGGTAATGTAATGTTCTTTGCTCATTTTCTGTAGCTGCTTTTTGAATAACTGAGGAAATGTAAGCATTATAATTAGTAACTTATGATATTTCTATTAATTTGTTAGCATGATAAATACAAATTCAGTCATATTAAAAACATTAGATTGCTTTTAGCCTTACACTGGAGTTGGTTCATTTTCCGGCAATTAAACTAAGTAAACAAATAATTAAATAAATTAGCACGATAATATCGTGTATCGGCGATCTCACAGGGTGATGATAGGATGACATGAAAATTGAACATATCGCCCAACACTAATATATAGTCTACAATCTGTTATATTGACAACTTTCCGTGGTTGAAACACTGATTGAGCGATTACATGAGACAGGATACAGATTTCAGTAAGACGTACTCTTTCTTTTAACATACCTTCAGATGTTTATTCTTGTTTATTTCGTGCTGAAACGGGTATTAAAGCAAAGGAAATGATCAGTTCATGTGCGTTTCGCGTTGCCGCTTTTCTTGATATGAGGTGCTACAGCGATCGGTCACGCCACATTACACAGCACCAAAATGGCATTTATTGTTTGAATACTGTAATAAAATAATAAGAATTTGAAATATGAGACTTCAAAAGTAACAAAGCACAAAGCTTATTGCAATTTATTGGATGGGAGGTGTGCTACAATGTTCCGTTCATTAGCTGAAAACAGGATAGATAGACTAATCGATTCTTTGGATTTAAGAATCAATACAGTTTCGTTAAAAATGAGAATCAATTAAAATCGAGAAATCTATATTTTTTACCCAGCCCTAATATTTTGTCACAAATAAAATTTTGTCACAATTTGGCAACAAAAATGTCCATTGCTGATTGTAAAATCATGCAAAATCAGCATGGGGAAATCTTTCACCCCCACACAAAATCACATGTATTCCTATTGAAATTTTTGGATTGCGCCCACAAAAAAACTCTAAATAGGCACCCTAATAGGCACATACCACATACTAAACAGCTTAAAAACTAGAGCCCGACCGATATGGGTTTTTTGGGGGCCAATGCCGATACTGATATTAGGGAGTAAAAAAAAAACGCTACCGATATATCGGCCGATATTCTTTATGTGTAGGCTATATTATAGTACAGTATAGTCAAAAGTTTGGACACACTTCCCATTCGTGTCCAAACTTTTGACTGGTACTGTATATAGAATACAGTATATAGCCTACATAAACAGAATATATATACATAAACATTTTTTGCAATAACTCAAATGTGGTGATCAAACACTTATAATGATGTGACAAACATAGGCCTATGTAGTGGAGGCAGGGTATTTAACAATTTAACAATAAACTTTATTATTCAAAATGAGTCTGACATCAGTGCACTTAACAGTATACTTCACTTCACTTATTATAAATAACTTAACACAAATAGAACAAAATATATATAACTTGAATTAAGAAATTAAACAAGGTAACCGTGTAGGTCAAGCAAGCTACTGCCAAACCAACATGGGCAGGTTTATGCAGGAAGCACAGCTTTTCCAAATGTAAACATCTAAAATGAATAAATAATAATAATTTTAAACAATTTTCACAAACTCTGTGTTGTGTATTATGTTTCTGGCAATCAAATGAACATGCAGAACATTCATATTTAAATCGAACATTGTATAAATTTCGTGTTATACAGTAAATTCTGTTTTTATGACTGGATTCCACGATTCCGTCCATGTTTTCTGCATCACGGAAATCATTGGGCCCTACTAATGTAGCAAACGAATATGATAAGCTCATTGTGAGAGTAAAAGACGGGGACATTGTTGTTTATTTACTTTAGCATTGAGTCTCTCCAACTAGGTGACAACGTAGCGTTAAATCACCATTCAACAGACTCAAGCCACCACCGCACTGCCGTCTATTGGACTGC
>NW_015540932.1:539313-545400 GCF_001515605.1 Sinocyclocheilus anshuiensis
CAAGGCATCAGTTTACTGCATCCAGTGTAGACAACATCACTCATTATAATTAATTCTATTCTACACCGGACGCGAGCGGCGTGACAAAATGTATTGTCTCGCCGTGCAATGTGATGTGATTGATGTGATAAGCATGAGTTCTGGGACGCGGTGCGGCCGGTATAAACACCAGCACTGACTGAGTGGCCGCGATCAGCTCCGGTGGCCGTAACACAGGCTTTAATGCGCCGCAGACGCGTGCCGTGATGCGCAGATCAGCTCTAGTCTCTAACGTCACTGAATCTGCTGTTAAAAATGAGCCATCCATTCATCATATCATCATGCAAAACTAAGAATTAGAATCATTGTAATGTGACGATCAAATATAGGTGCGGGTGGGTGGCGGGCAGATAATTTGAAGCAACAGAATCAGGTGACCTGGGTCACCAGTAGCAAACAATGAAGCACGCTCTGCTGGACAAACTAAGTAATTACACCAATCAGAAGCATTTAATCTGCGTTATATGTTCTGTAAAAAAAAAAATTTCATATCGGTGGCATATTCGCCGATACCGATATATTGGCGACATGCTCATATCTGCTGATAATATCGGCTAAACGATATATCGGTCAGGCTCTATTAAAAACCACAGAAAACACCTCTGCAACCACATACACCAACAACCTGATGACTACCTACAACACCTTAACATCAATGCTGTAAATTTTGAGTGGAAAAGTTTTATTCTAAACCATCTCTTGCAACCACCAATCAAGATTCTGCATCATGAAATAGCCTACATTTAAAAGGAATTATATATTTAAATATCACAATTGTGATGCATCGAGAATCATTCTAGAATCAGACTGTGATTTACTGAATTGAAATAGATCAAATTGTGAGGTGCGTAAAGATTCTCCTCCTATTAAATACATCCTGTCACTTTACATAAGAGTGGCAAAGAGGACAAATTACTATCATTATACACAGTCCTCAAAACGAGCTGAATAACAACTCAAGCAATTTCACCCAGGCATTGAACTTCACAGCGAGCAAACAAAGCTAATGGCTGTCAGATTTCATGACCTTTGCCATGTGAATTGTGCTCTGACTTAATTTCTCAGGTTTCAAATTGAATCGGATTTTTTTTTTAAATTCAAGTGCATTTTCTTGGAATGTGCATTTTCTTGGAATGTGCATTTTCTTGGAAAGTGCATTTCGTGGCTGGAATGTTAATGAAGTGTGCTGTTCTGTATGAGAGCATGGACAAAATGTGAAAAATGTCTTTGATGTACCCTTCATCCAACTGAAAGTGACATTTGGTCCTACTGTCCTCGTTTATATCATCCGCAAACACATCGACAACCTTTTTCATATGCACAAACAGACCAGATTGATGTGCAGGAGCCTCAAAAATTTTGAAGTTGCAAATGCTTCCATGACAGATCAGAAGAATTTACTGCTGTACTTCTGAATTTGAGCTGATATGCTTGATGATCAAAATTAAAGCTGGGCGGCTTAATTAAAATCTTGATAATTATGATATGGTGACAGAATAAATCATGATTACAGTTATTTTTACTGGAAATTCAATAGAAAAATGGCTCCCAAGACACCATCCTGCTCTTTTTTTTCACATTATTCAATGTTTCATCATCTCTTTCACATCTACTACGGTATAAATGGACACACTTCTACCACTGCGCAGTATTATTTGTCATACTGCCAAGCCCTAAAAGTGTCATAAGAGGCCCTTCATGTGACAGTCTAAGTAAACACGTTGGTACACTTCTGAAAGTTTAAGCTCAAGAGGTGAAAGTGTGTTCTTGTCTGACAACATTAACACCACCCCGAAGTAGGGATATTAGAGGTGGGGCGGCAAGTTCCTGTTTCTCCTTTCTCGCAGGGAGAGAGGGGAAGCTGAGGTCTACGAGAGGCCCTCTCTTGCACAAGGTCAGGGGGCAGGGCAGTGTCGCCATTGGCTGCTCTCTCGCACGCCCCTGCGGCCCCCATTTCCTCAGGCTCTGAAGGAAAACAGAGAGGGCCAGCGCTCTGGGTGACACACTGTAGAACGAGAGCAAGCGAATGAGTGAGATGACCCTATTGAAGGATGACAAGGACCAAAAATAATAGTTGTTAAAGTGAACCACAATAAGCCAAAGTATGGGTTCAAAGAACAATTAAAGGAGACATATTATACCCCTTTTTACAATATGTAATATAAGTCTCTGGTGTCCCCAGAATGTGTCTGTGAAGTTTCAGCTCAAAATACCCCACAGATCATTTATTATATAATTTTGAAAATTGCCTATTTTGAGTGGAAGCAAAAACACACTGTTTTTCGTACCCGTCTCTTTAAATGCAAACGAGCTGCTGCTCCCCACCCCCTTTTCCAGAATAGAGCTGAAATTTCAGCTTGTACCTGCTAAAAAACATGTTTTGGTTCGGATTATCATGTTTACTGCTCCGAAATCATGCGTTTCAAACAATATTATTTTAAACTTCTGATATACAGTTTTCTGAGTGCACACATCCAAAGCACACGTACAGAAAGCGGCTGTCACAGCATGAGAGTACTAAACTAAGTTCTCATTCACACACAAGTTTACGTTAAAAACATACACGAGTTACAAAAACAGTCGGTTATGTCAGTGAAGGTAAACAGCTGGGAAATAAATTGCATGTTTATTTTAGATCTGTATGGCAGCAGCAATATACAGTAAATAAATCAATAATTCCACTGCTCTCTTGTCTCCTCTGAGGCTGGGACTGTAAATAGTGTTCTGTGCTCGTCTGTGCAGCCAAAGACAGAACAGTTAGCATGTTTTGCTCAAACTTTCGCCATGGCATTAGAGCTGGTACACCGCTGTCGCTTGCGAAATCAAAATGACGGCGCCGTGGGTGGAAACTTACAGATTATGGGGCGGTAATATTATAATGAGATCCCTTTGCAACGTCACTAGGGGAGTGAAATCAGATGCGCTCGTTTTCTCAGACGCTTGCAGAAAAAGGCTTACCATAACAAAGTTACTGGGTTAATCTTTTTTACGTTTCCTTGGTTGGTAGATGCACGGGGGACCTGATTACAGCACTTAAAACCTGGAAAAGTCAGATTTTCATGATATGTCACCTTTAATACTAAATAACGATTTAGGGCTGGTCTTTATATGAAACATTCCCCATATATTTTATTTTCACAATACATTCACCATCATCATTTTGTTTGTGATATAAAATTAACCAATATCATGATTATTTTAATGCGCTTTTGTTTTGGCTATCAAGTTTCCTTAAGAGCGCGCTAACAGGATAGACTATGTGAGCATAAGACAAAAAAAAAATCTATTCATTTTAAATTAATTTTATTTTAAAATTTAATTAATTCAAAAGTTTTTGTGATTTTATTTGTGATTGAATTAATTGGGTTAATGATTTATTGATTTATGATGTCAGTAGCCGCGTTTCCACTGTCGGGCCAAAAGCGGGCGTGCTAGTGCGTGCCAGGGCCAGTCGCGTTTCCACTATCATTTCTGGGGCTTGATCGTGCCTCATCGGTGCTTCCTCGGGGCCAACGGCCCAGGTTTTTTGGCCCGACGAAAACCTTGGGCCAAAGCGGGCCAACTGGGGCTAGAGGAGTGGCTATGAACAAAGGCGGAGTTTCTCCACGTCTGGAGCGCGTAAGTGCTGCGGATCATTTCATAAAATTACAGATAACAGATAACACCAGCATCAAAGACTATAAAATAAGTTGAGCTCAAACCTCACTTTCAGACATCAGCGAGTGTTTAAAACTTCTGTTTGAGATCCAGTGTGGATTATGATCACCATACAAGGCAGAAATAGGTATTTATAAGCAGTGTTGGTGGTAACTCATTACAAGTAATGCGAGTTAAGTAATCAGATTACTTTTTTCAAGTAACTAGTAAAGTAACGCATTACTTTTTTAATTTACAAGAAAATATCTGAGTTACTTTTTCAAAAAAGTAATGCCAGTTACTTTGTTTTCAAATTTATTGAGTGACAGCTCTCCTGTCCCCATATTGGGAGAAATCGGGAGTACAGAGGCGTTGTGTGCGCTGTGTGAACATGATGTTACTGTAGTTCTAGACTAAATGTGAATGTGCATTAATTCATCCCACTCACAAAAAACAGATTTAGTATTCATCAAAATGAATTAAAACAGTTAAATGCAAACTCAGAATGACGCAAACCTGCAATAATTAAATATGTCAAATAACACAAATGTATCTAATCCCATTTTATTAACCAATATCTTTGCTGCTGACCTTTGATGATCCAGTTCAACCATACTAATAAGCAAAAATGACTTTAGAGAAACTAACAATTGTGCTTTGTTTTTTATTGCTGAAGAGTGTTTCTTCTCCTGCGTTCTACTGTACAGACGTGAATTTACTTTTGCTTCAGCCTGAGGTTTATTCATTACACTTTTTGGTGTGAAAGGGCTTTTATATTTGCTATAAATAGAACTTCTTATATTAAAAACAATCAAGCCCTGCTTATATTTAAAAAGTAGCGCGAAAGTAACGCAAAGTAATATAACGCATTACTTTCCATAAAAAGTAACTAAGTAACGTAATTAGTTACTTTTTTAGGGAGTAACGCAATATTGTAATGCATTACTTTTAAAAGTAACTTTCCCCAACACTGTTTATAAGCAATGCAAAAGACTATGCACGCTAGCCATTAACGTTACCATAGTAAACATGGTAAATACGACCGCTTGAAGAAATCAGACGTCAGCTTCTCATTCTCTATAACAATCGTGTATTTATTTAGTAACATTTTATCTGTCATAAGTCTCGTGACTCTCGTCTCGAGACTTTAGCTCCGCGTACGTCATACAAAATATAATAATAGTTTTTGTTCGGGAGCTCCCTCTGCTACTCTCGTATTTTTGATGGAAAAAAATATAGAAATTAATAATATTTAATAGATCATTCTTTTTAAATGTGATGTATACTGTGACTACAAATAAACAGAAACAGACTCGACTGATTAAGTAGGCAGTGTCCTCTTTCTTTTGTGAAATAACGGTTCATACCGCTTTATTTCTGTGTGACTAATTTTCAATCCTGATAAATTTAATTCATTATGATCAATGTATCACTTGTTATTGTAAAACATCGATACTTTTGGATTGAAATCTTTTAACAAAGCATGCAAACAAACGGCCGCTTTTATCATGCTCGTTTTGTGATCGCGCTAGTTCCAGAAACAAAACATGCAAACAAACGGCCGCTTTTATCATGTTCGTTTTGTGAATGCGCTAGTTCCAGTGACTTTCTGATTAGTTTTCTGATAAATCTTCTCTTTGTTGGTGAAATGATGGGGTTGCGTGACGTTGTTCCAGAGAGGCGTGTAAAGGGCGGGTTTTAGTGAAGCACAGCGGAGCTTCTAGCCCGACGGTGGAAATGCATCGTGATTTTGGGCTCGGTGCTACAGGTCCGAGGCTATTAGCCCCACCCGGACCGTTTAAAGCACTGGCTCGACAGTGGAAAAGCAGCTAATGAAATTCCACTTTTTTATTTATATACAATATACAATACAAATATATATAAATAAATAATTTACATATAGTTTATATTCATTAGAGTTGTCTCGATACTGCAATTGAATACATTTTAAAATAGCATAATTAGGGGTGCTCCGATTGATCAGCTACCGATCACTATCTGATGACGCGTCTGCCATCAGAGGTTTGGCACAACATGCAGCGGCACCGTCTCAGTCTCTGTCTGGCGCGGATGAAATAATTATAATGCTGAAGGTAAGGTGCAATTCATATTTCTCCATTAAATAACTTATAAAGTAATTTGAAAACCTTCTGTGGGACATAATTTCACAAACAGCGTGAGTGAATCACCGCGCACTCTTTTCCTCTCAAAATGCGCAAATGGCTTCAAATCGCATCGCGTCTGCACTATAAGCGAGCTGCACGCTGCACAGTTTACACAGGAATTGTCACTTGCACAATCGCGGCAGTGTTGCATCGTCACTAACGTTTATAAATTGCATTTATTTTTAATTCTTGCCAGTCTTTAACCATTCAGCGCTCGCGCGCTCTCCTGGAGACCGTGCGATCATGC
>NW_015540932.1:545472-545601 GCF_001515605.1 Sinocyclocheilus anshuiensis
GCGCTCTCTCTCTCTTTCCCTCTCAAAATGCGCAATTGGCTTCAAATCACCACACATCGCGTCTGTCTATAAGCTAGCTCAGGGGTGGCGAACGTCGGTCCTGGAGAGCCGCAGCCCTGCAGAGTTTTG
>NW_015540932.1:548930-552222 GCF_001515605.1 Sinocyclocheilus anshuiensis
CTGCAGAGTTTTGCTTCAACCCTAATCAAACACACCTGAACAAGCTAATCAAGGTCTGAAGGGTTACTAGGAAGCTACAGGCAGGTCAGTTTTAATTAGGGTTGGAGCTGAACTCTGCAGGGCTGCGGCTCTCCAGGACCGGAGTTCGCCACCCCTGAGCTAGCTGCATGCTGCACAGTCGACAGGAATTGTCACTCGCACAATCGAGGCAGTGTTGCATCCTCACTAAAGTTTATAAATTGCATTTCTTTTTCATTCTTGCCAGTGTTTAAACCATTCAGCGCTTGCACGCTCTCCTGGAGACCGTGCGCTCATGCACACTCGCAGCGCACACACATAACGCCAGGTTCACATTACTCCATGCGGTGCGTATTTTTTTCCGCACTCGTGTTAATGGTTTAAAGCGTTCACTGCACACGGTTGCGGTGCGGCAGTGCGTTCGAGGAGTGGTGCGTCTGCAGCAGTGCAGAGATCGTTTCCGCGAGTCTATTTTTGTTGTGCTGCACGCGCTGAATTAAAGTAACAGCGCAATGCAGTAAATATGAAAACGAAAATGTACACCATAAACGCATATAATTAAAGTCTAATGTGTTTCACAGTCAACACATATGGATTGATGGCTAGTTTTAAAGGAAAAGAGCACTTTTAGATAAACAAGGCAATAATAGATGGCACTCGTGGAGGTAGGAAAACAAAAGGACTGTGTCTGTCAGTGGTAAGTTTTAATTTAGAATTTTGTGATAACGTAAGAAAAATATTTAAAATGTTTTGCCACTTGCTTGAGCAACTTTTTTGTGCTGTGTGTAAGCTATTGTGCAACAATTGCACAAGTGTAAAAACAAAAATGCACTGCATGATCGAACATTTAGGTGAGATAAATATATATTTTTGAAAAATGTCTAAAAAATGCTCCCCTCCCCCCCTCAAATTAAAATAAAAAATCCCCTCTCACAAGAGTCACAAGAGGGAAATTCCCCCCATTTTCAAAAATGAAATTCAGGCCCTGAATAAATGTCTAAAATTCCTGATTGGAGTATTAATATAAATAATTCTACATGATAAAAATAAGGCTTTAAAAAGATCGGTGATCATATATATATATATATATATAATTTTAAAATGAAAAATTAAAAGTATATTATTAAAACTATTATAAGACAGAAACATGATTCTTTTGAAATACAATTGAACTGTAAAATCAAAAAAATATTTTTTTATAATAAGTATATTAATTATACTACTTTAGAGTTGTAAAATTACAGTACTTAAGACATTTCTTCGCATGCAAGACTTAAACCCTCAAGTGTTTATGTTGGCGGAAAATCTCTGACTACAGGTTTACAAATGCTTCTCATTACAAATCTACCTGAAATGTGTGAAAGCATAACATGCTGTAATCATCTGTCCACAAAAATGTTGGAAATTATGCGAACGTCAAAAAGTATAACTGGTGCACACTGTGTTCACAAATGCAGATCCCCCAGCCCTAGCACAAGCAGTCACAGATAGTCATAGATACTGATTACACTTCCTGCTTAAGCCATACTTTCTCCTGTGCTCACCTATGTTTCACAATTTAACCCATTTTTCACTGCTTTGTTAAAATAGCTAAGAATAATAATAATGTATTTCCTCCTGCAGCGCATGCAGGTGTGCCAGATATAGCAGAGTGGCTTTTTAAAGGATTATGGTGTATACATTACAGTCCTGCAAAGAAACTAGAGACAGCTTAAAATGTTTGTGCTAGCCAGTGCCTGCCTGCCTAATATATGCAGATCCCACAGCCTTCTGACATTGATGAATTTTTAGATCTTCGGATAAACATCCTCTCGTGGCCTCTTTGCATAAGTGATATATTTACTATTCCAGGGGCTCCTTAGTTTGCCATGCCAACAAAACCCTTTTTTAGGCCTGCAAATCATGAGATGACATGTTTACCACTGTCAAAATGAAGAATGACCGAGATCTGAATTACTTTCAAGTGTGAGATAACGGGGGTGATTTGGAGCTAGCCGACATGCTTTGTTCACACTTCAATTTACTTTTGAGTTCTCAAGCTTCCTCTCATTTGGAAATAACAGCGACAACAATAGCAAACCAAGTCAGTTGCTGAAGCAAATCTAAATACCAGCAAGTTTCATGCCAATGAAATTAATACTACATTGGTTTAGCTTTAAGGTCAACCAGAAATAATCTCCTAACAAATAAAACGATCGATGATAAGGAAAGGTGCTTGGGTCACAAAGACTTTACTCAATTCAAGGTCTGACTGGTTGGTCTTAGAAAATATTTAACAATTGAGAGGATACTGAAGTCTACTAACAGCAAGACTGGTCCAAGTATAGCCTACTTATACCAAGACAACAAACATTTATGAAATCAACTGAATGATAACAAAGTGATACAAGAAAAACTAAAGATAACAGATGTAATAACTGCAATAAATCAATGTGCTGAAATATTCTGCCAGTCTTTCATTTAGCCTTTGTGCCCACTGCATGCTTTATGGCATTGCTCAACACACAATGCCAAAAATAATTATTTATGTACCAAGTGAACTCAACATAATCTTAAGCAACCAGTCTTATAAAGCCCAAATACTTCACTGCAGATCGGTCTTTAAACATAACACAGACATCTAGTTTTGATAAGAGCTAACATCTAATGATTGGCCAACACTGGGCTGGCCATAGATCCAAAACGTCTGGTTTAAAGGAATACTTATGCCAAAAACCGCCATCACCCATTCATGCTTATGTCACTGTAAACCCGTAATATTTTCTTTCTTCTGTGAATGCTACAAATGGACCATACCAAGTTCATAAGGCAAAGACAACATTTCTATTACCACTATTATTTGAACACTATTATACAATAGTATTCTATATTAGGGCTGTCAAAAAAATAAGAATTTCGAATATTCGTCAAATTTAAAATAAAAATCCACATTCGAATGCAAAAACGTTGCATTCGAATTTTAAATGTCTAAAAATCCTGATTGGAGTGTATTAATATAAATAATTCTACATGATAAAAATAAGGCTTTAAAAAGATCGGTGATCATATCAGCAGATACTGCTTTCTATGATCTGCGATCGGTGATCGGCTTCAAAAATCCTGATTGGAGCACCCCAATCATAATACCTTTATAATACCTTTAAAAATATCAATATTCAATATTTCAAATACCACAGGCAAAATTCTTTACAGTATACAAGTTAAATTAATTTTGACTATTTTCTTATCAACTGAAACTGCTGTCTGAGAATCCTCAGTGATTATATAATAATAA
>NW_015540932.1:552309-554388 GCF_001515605.1 Sinocyclocheilus anshuiensis
GTGGGGGCGTGTTAGAACGAGCCATTTTAGGGGGGCGTGGCAGAGTCTTAACTTTGATAAAGAATATCTCTTTAGTCTTTGCAACTTCAGGGATCTTATCTATGCACAATCAGCTTGTAACACTCCAAAGAGAAAGGAAAACTTTAAAATGACCCCTTTAAAAATATTGCAGAAAAAGAGAACATCAATGCGGAGAAGATACATCAAAACTGAAACCAAGCAGTTCACACAGAACACATATTTCGCGCATTTTCTAGAGGGACATTTATCAGCGTTGCACTCGTGTCTCGCACAAAAGAGCCGCATGTTTAGAAAGTCATATAAAATTAATGCAAGTTCAACTTTGAAAAAAACATATCTCGAGACTTTATGGTGGGTTTTTTTCCCCCATCCCACTGTATCTCATGTTTTTAAATGAAAAATGTACTCTGTGTGATTGGCTTTCCACCTTTTGTATTAAACTATGCATACAAACATGATGCTGTTTTGTTTATAGTTGTTTAAGTAACTTATTTATAATTGGTTTATAGACATTATTTTAAACATTATGCACTTTTTTCACAGATAGTCATGTTATCTTATGCTTTGAATAAACGTGCATTAGTAATATTTTGCTCGATGCACCCTCTTGTGGCCTCAGAAGAGAAGCCAAAAGCTTTTCTTCACCCTAACTGAAATTATGCATTTTAAATTTGAATAAAATTCGAATTTAGTTTTTCAGCCATTTTGACACCCCTATTCTATACTACAATTCTATTCTATATATACACAATTCTATATATACACAATATTCTACATATACACAATTCTATTCTACACTACTATACAATAATACACTACTATTTATGTTTCTGAGAAATGTCTCTTATACTCACCAAAGCTGCATTTATTTTATCAAGAATACAGTAAAACATTGAAAAATTGTGAAATATTATTACAATTTAAAAGAACTATTTTCTATTTTAATATATTTTAAATAGTAATTTACTCTAGCCATTTCTCCAGTCTTTAGTGTCACATGATCCTTCAGAAATCATTCTAATAAGCTGATTTCTTATTATCAGAGTTGTAAATGGCTGTGCTGCTTAATATTTTTTTGAAATCCATGAAACCATGAAACCTTTTATTCACGATTTTTTTGATGAATATAAAGTTAAAAAGCATTTATTTGAAATATAAATCTTTTTTAACATTATAAATGTCTTTACTGTCACTTTTAATCAGTTTAATGAATCCTCGCAGAATACAACTATTTCTAAAAATCAAATCAAATCAAATCAAAAATGACTGACTCCAAACTTTTTTACGGTGTACAGAAAGTCAAAATCCCAGCAGATCTTCAAACATTTACTTAATCACTGACTGTGTCTTGGACATAATACTCGTTTGTCTAAGAGCTCTGTCCAGTTACTGATTAAAACAAACCAAACAGGCAAGCAAATAATAACATCCTCTGGGCCCCCCAAAATATCTCAGTAAAAGCCCTGCGCATTTAGAAGCTCCTAAAAAAGGAGTGCCAATGTCGTTCTCACCACTGTGATTTACAGCCAGTCTAACAACCAGATTAAAACCTTTTGTACTGTATTATACATTAAACATTATTTCTTGTAATGCTAATTTATCTTGAAGATGACTGAAGGAACACAAGTTCTTATCAGATTAGGCATGTCAACAAACCAACCATCATAAGCACTAAACTTTTTGCAGTCAATTTCCTGTCTGTGCTGTGAAGTATATGGAAATACTTGTGCGCAGCCTACGCACAGCCCCAAAGGAAAAGCATGGACACTGGCTACTCACCCTGCTCGCGCCGTTTGATCTGCTGGATCTGCTCCACGGTGCTCTTTAAGATGTGGCATTTGTCCGGCTTCACGTTCAAGCTGGCAATGTCACTCATGTTGGCCGACAGTAACTCAGCCAGTTCGTCAATGTAGCGGCACTCCAGCTCACGCCGTCGCTTCTCCACACTACCATACAAACAGGAACAAACAAAGAGAATTGTACAATTTTTAGAACATACTTAAAAGAAACTTAAGCACTGTACTTTACAATCATACATGATGTATTTTGAAATATTTT
>NW_015540932.1:554660-567801 GCF_001515605.1 Sinocyclocheilus anshuiensis
TATATGTACATTTACTGTACATTACTGCGAGAAAGGATGTACATAAAATGAAATATGTACATTTGAAATATAACGCTGCATTAGCACTGCATTTATGCATTAGCACTCACTTGAAAGAATAAAGTCTAAAGCATTGTAATTTACAATGTAATTAAAAAAATAAAAAATTAAATGTACATAAAATATTATTTATTAAAAAGTATTACTTTTTTTATTTTTATTTAAAAGATGAGTACTTTAATTCAGCAAGGACACATTAAATTGTGACTTAAGTGACTTACATTTCTAGACAAAAAAAAAAAAGTCTACTGCAAATAAACACTTCTTTTGAACTTTCTATTCATCATCCTAAATATAATATCATGGTTTCCACAAAAATATTAAGCAGCACAACGGTTTTCAACTGTGATAAGAAGAATTGTTTCTTGATTTCTGACGGATCATGTGATACTGAAGACTGCAGAAATTGTGTAAAGTAACAGAGTAAAGAGTATTTTAAAATTACATTTTAAAATATTTTCAAATAGAAAAAAGTTATTTTAAATTCTAATGATATTTGACAATAATCCCTGTTTTTGCTGTATTTTTGATCAAATAAATTAAGCCTTGGTATAAATAAAATTTAAATATATTATACAATATGTATTTATCAAGTACTCAGTGAATAAATAAATAGATAAATAAAAACACATGGCAATATCTGCCTAGTTCATAATAATGAAACTAACATGAATCATCTTCTTAGTTGAAAATGACTTGAAATGCTCATTTCAATACACAAAACGAGACTTACAATCAGCTCTCCCTTCCTCTGCTGGCACATGAACAACCAACTGCACTCGGAAAAAAGAAGAAAAAAAAAAAAGAAGGAAAAAAGCCAGCCTGCTGCTGCATTGTTATGATGTTTTTAAGACAAAGCCTTGAAGTGGTAAATTATGGCACGGAGGCTGAGTGGGCATTCTGCAAGGACTTGGGCCCTGAATAATTCATGATGCTCAAAGAGCACTAGGATCACAAACAGCCCCTGAACCCCGATTTAGCGGTCTCAGCGCTCTGCCCCCTGATAGAGGCAGAGGATTCTGCAGTTGAGAGGAGGAATGCTGGGCGAGGGGAGACTATAGGTGCACTCAGGGACAAACTGTGGGTGGCCTGGAACCAGAGCGAGGCTAAAACACACACTTTTACACAGACGTATCATTGTAGAGCTAATAAGGGTTGGGCTGCGTAGTCCTTGCACTAGCAGGCATTCCTCAAAGGCTTATGCTGCACATGGGTTATCAAGCTGAGAGGAGACACTGAAAGAGAGAGCGGCTGAATAGGAGAGAGAAAGACAGATGGTCAGGGGCTATAGTGAAGTAATGTTAGATATCAATGGAATGCAAAGGCTTCAGATCTGAGCCCATTTATCATCCGGTCAAAAACAAAAGATCGGCGATGGCAAGGTGAAAAAGCGCTGTAACTGGAGGCGTGCACCATGTTAAAAGCAACTGAAAAGATTTGACAGAAATGGACGGATTCTAAAGACACAGAATAAGAGAGTTTCATGTTTATGCATAAAGAGTAACGTGTGCGCGAGTTTTTGTTATACACCAACGGTTGTTGTACATGTGCGAGGATAAATAAATGCTGCTCTTTTGAAGTATCATTTATCAAAGAATTCTAGAGAAAAAAAATGCATCACGGTTTCCACAAAAATATTACAATAACATTAACAATAATATTCCTTTCTTGAAAAGAAATGTTTTTTGAGCACTAAATCAGCTTATTAGAATGGTTTCTGAAAGATTTATGACTGCCTGAAGCAACTGCATTTTAAAATATATTAAAACAGATTTTTAAAAACAGCAATAATATTTCACAATATTACTGTTTTTACTGTATTCTGATCAAATAAACACAGCCTTGGTAAGCATAAGAGACTTTTTTCAGAAACATAAAAAAATCTCACCAACCCCAAACTTTTAAATAGAAGTGTATATGTAAATAGAATGGAAAGAATTCTCGAAAGTCTAAAACACTTTACTTTGTAAATTAAAACAATTACAAATTAAATATGCAATATTCTATTATATATATATTTATCAAATCAAAAAATTACAATAACATTTAAATTATATTTATGTATTTTATCATATATTTATGTAAATACTATATGTATTTATCAAGTGCTCTGTCACCCAGTGCAGGAAGGAAATAAATAATTCTGCCTGGTTCATAATCAAAATTACATGCATTATTTGCTTAGCGGAAAATAAAAAATGGCTATTACAGAACTAAAGACACTAACAATCAGCTCTAGCTTTCCTCCAGAGTGTGTGTGTGAACGTGTGTGCCGTGCATGTATGACCAACGGCTGCCGTACGTGTGCGAGGATGGAGGAAAGTGCTTATCTGTTTTTGGTTGTCCTGCTCCTGGGTGAGCGAGTGCATGTACATACGAATGACTTGCAAGTGTGAGCGCATGTTAACGCGTGTATGTGTGTGTGGGAGAAGACGGCAGAGAAAGTAGGTCAGCGCCTCGCCAAGGTTGTGTGCAGGCGTGCTGCTTACACAGGTCAGGGCGCTGCATGGGGTTGCTGTAGAAACAGGCTGTTACATCAGCCCCACCAAGGCCCTATGGAAGAGTATCACTCAGCCAGACAGACCAGTTCTCCTCCAACCAACCCTGACACAAGGAAATGCACTGGCCTGTAGTGTTGTCACGGTACCAAAATTTCAGTATTCGGTACCAATACCAGTGAAAATCCACGGTTCTCTGTACCAATTTCGGTACCAAAGCAAAACTCAAAAACATGCTAATTAAAAAATTTGACTATACTTTGATTTAATCCAAACTGTGTACATATTTAATTTTAAAGGGCTTTTGAAAACCTTCTAGAGTTATTCAGCCAAGAATAAAAACTAAGTTAGCTAAAAAAACAAAAACAAAAAAATAAACACAGAACTGCTTTTCTGACTGATATGACACAAACAATGTTAACCATTTGTACATTCTCTAACACGCATATTTTAGATAAAAAAAAACAAAAAAAACCCAGAACTGCTTTTCTGACTGATATGACGCAAACAATGTTAACCATTTGTACATTCTCTAACACGCATATTTTAGATTCACAATTCATTTAAAAGCCTCTGGTGTGTAAAAATAGTAAATATCATCATGTCCTCCTGTTTTTTTTACCCTAATAAAAGTTATAGGAGAAACTTTATTCTAATGCTCATTATATTAGCGTTAGCCGCACTTATGCTAACGATTAACTACTCTAATAACAGCGTTCATTTGAATAATGTTCATAACAGAAGCGGTGTTTCCCACAGACTTGCAGTCTATTTGTGGCAGCGTATATGCAAATTCATTCTCTGCCAGCAGGAGGCGCTTGTAAAAAAAAAAAGCCCAGAACTGCTTTTCTGACTGATATGACACAAACAATGTTAACCGTTTGTACATTCTCTAACATGCATATTTTAGAATAGATAGTGTAAAAATAGTAAATATCATGTCCTTCTGTTTTTTTTTACCCTAAAAGTTATAGGAGCATTACATAGTTAATAAAGAAACCTCATTCTAATGCTCATTATATTAGCGTTAGCCGCACTTATGCTAACGATTAACTACTCTAATAACAGCGTTCATTTCAATCCGGCATTCAAATTAAAATATTGAATAATATTCATAACAGAAGCGGTGTTTCCCCACAGACTTGCACTCTATTTGCAGCATATATATGCAAATTCATTCTCTGGCAGCAAGAGGCGCTTGTGGAGTGGGAGAGATAGAGGTTTCCCCAGTAACGGCTGTAATCAAATAAGCGCTGCGCTCACAAACGCAGGTATTACAGGCAAGATTAAATGAAAATTACATCCATCATTTTCTGAAGACAGTCGGTTTCCTTCAGAAATACAGTGATAAAAAAACACCCGCACTCAAGGTATGGGAAACACTGTAGTCTCATAATTGAAGTGTAAATTCTGCAGATTACATCATTGTCCAGTATTGTACTGTCAGCAATTTATAAAAACGTTTTCATAATTGTAACATACATCTTCACTCTATTTGTGGCGGCATATATATATGCAAATTCATTCTCTGCCAGCAGGAGGCGCTGTTGGAGTGGGAGAGATAGAGGTTTCCACAGTAACAGCTGTAATCAAATAAACGCTGCGCTCACACAAAAGCTGCTCAGGCATTACAGGCAAGATGAAATTAAAATGACATCCATAATTTTCTGAAGACACCCGCACCAGGTTTCGACTTTGACACGTGCAGTGCTCATGTTTATTCAACGAAGTCAAAGCCTTTTGGAAAATCTATTTGTGGCAGTGAGTTTTGATATCGTGACGGGCCTCCACAAATAAATCAATGTATGGGAAACACAAGATCTAAATATTAAAAATTAAAATGAAACTTACCTGCTTGAACTCTTTCATTTGATCTGGGTGTCTGTCTTTAAAGTTTTTTGTTAGTTTGGTGTGTTTCCTACTTTTGATGTTGCCATGTCTCAGTGCTTTTATGAAGAGAGCACATCTGCGCACCTTTCGGATAGCGCATCAAGAACCGGGTTGACCAGGTACTTGGTACTTAAAAAAAACCTGGCACCGTAACGTTTTCATTTTTTTAGTACCAACTTGGTACCGAAGTACCGGGTCTTTTGACAACACTACTGGCCTGCTATGTTACACCTAAAAACAACCCACTTTTGAACCTATATCATGCATTGCTCGTGACAGATAGTTTTGAGATGTGTTCATTTTATTTTTATTTAGCTATTAAGTTTAGCTTTTAGTTTTATTTATTAGGCTGTTTTGTGCACAGAGACCAGGGTTTGAATCTGGTCTGGGCTATGTGTTGATTCCCAATCCCACTGGCCTTTAACCTACTGGCAAAACCCAATAAAACTTAAATAAAGAAAGAAATAATAAAGAAATGGGGTAAAAATTCAAGTGTCTAAATGGTCTCTCTTATTCTAACATTTCAAATACTTTTTATAAACTTTTTTTTTTTTAAATGTATTGATAAGTTAACAAATGCTGTGAAAATTGATCTAAATTGGTATTTAGCTATGCTAAAATTAAAAATGTTTTTTAATCAACAAATTTAAAAAAATAATTTATTGGTAAACAAATAAAAAATCTTAACTGTCGCCCTTATTCTAACATTTAAAAGACTATTTGAATAAACAAATATTTAAAATGTTATTTATTTATAAAAAAAAACTAAACAAAAGAGTTCAAAAAAATGTTTTTCATTTATTGATAAATTAACAAATGCTGTAAAAATTAAAGTGTCTAAATTGTCACCCATATACTAAAATTATTTTTTTAATTAACACATTTAAAAAATAATAATTTATTGGTAAACAAAAACGAAAAATCTTAACTGTCACCCTTATTCTAGCATTTAAAAGACTATTTTATTAAACACTTTAAATATATATATATATTTATTGATAAACAAACATACAAATAACACAAATTTGATTTAAAAACTGAAGTGTCTAAACTGTCGCTCTTATTCTAACATTTAAACAACTATTTTAATAAACTAAATAATTATAAAAAACTTAACAAAACATTTTTTTTTCATTTATTGATAAATTAACAAACAAATGCTGTGAAAATTTAAATGTCTAAATTGTCACCCATATTCTAAATATAAAAAATGGTTTTAAATAAACAATTTTTAAAAAATGATTGGTAAACAAACAAAAAAATCTTAACTTTCGCCCTAAATCTAGCATTTAAAAGACTACTTTAATAAACAGCTTTTAAAATAAACAAACAAAAAACCACAAATGATTTAAAAACTGAAATGTCTAAACTGTCGCTCTTATTCTAACATTTAAAAGATGTCTTATAAACAGAGTTTAGTTAACAATCACAAAAAACTAACAAGAACATAAACACACAGACAAAAAATAATTTTTTGTTTACACTTCAAGCATGTCAGTTGTTAAAATAGACTCCTTCCCGCTATTCTTCCCGCCATTTGCTGCACTTCCTCTGACACACCTTGACTACACTATCAGCTGTCTGCTTGTAAGTCATTGTATTACATAAATGACATAACTCCTAAGATCTTATAAAACACTCAGTAATGTGAAACACTTCAAACTGGAGAGGAAAGACGATCTTATACTTCACCTGGGACCAGAGGTATCACATGGAGAGCCCTTCCTCTTCCGTGACTCTTGGGTGTTGGGGTCAAGGGCATTCTCTCCTGCAGCACTCATTTTCAGCATATGCACACCTGCAAAACAGGGTAGTTACAAGTCAGCCAATGGAGTCAAGTTAACCATTCTACTAAATAAACACAAAGCAGGAAAATTAAGTTAAATCATCCAGTGAAGAAAACAATAGAAATGAGTCAGTAACGGCCATTACTGAAATGAGTCAGTAACGGCAGTTGTCATTGTCTGATACCCATATGTTGTTGTTTATAACTGATTTGATAATATCATCTAGAACTATAAAATAATGGTGGAAACAGGATCCCAGGCACCACTTCGGACCAACAGGTTCTGGAAAACCAGCAAACTTCAAGTTAAACCAGTTCTGAAATAGTCCCATATTTCTGTAAACACTATGACAAGTAACATATCTCGACCTGATTAAGAGCAACAGTCAGATGCCACTAGCAATATGCATAAATCGATGGCTCCTTGCGGGGGGAATCGTAAATCTGCAGTGAAAGGGCTTGCTAATTGAAAGCCTTCTTTGATCTGTGGTGCTATTCACCCAGTGCTACCATCTAACCCATGCTGTGTACTGCTAGAAGAGGCAACCGCTGAACAGCCAATCGTGAGGATACTGTGTGCGTATAAAGGGCTGGTCACACTACACTTTTCGTTCCATTGACTTCCATTCATACGCATGCAAACGCAGCAGACAGAAAACGCAAGCTCATGCGAAGCTCAAGTTTGGTGAACTGCCCTGTGAATTTCTTACTACATGAAGATGTTAATGGAAGATTGCCGTAGCCTTCTAGCTGAACTAAAGTAATTCACACTTCAAATCTGCAGGACTGCAGCAAAGTGGAGATGACATATTTGTACATTTTGAATGTATTTGTAGAATTATGTTTTGTTTTTAAATGTAAAATTTTTGAGATATTATTTTCATTTCTGAATGAATTTTCATTCATTTCAAAAAATCTTCTAAACACTATAATGAAAATCAAGCTTTCTGATCAATCTCTTTTAGTAAAATCAACAAATTAAATTCATTACCAAAAAAAAAAAAACCGATGCACACACTGCTGTTTAAAAGTTTGGGGTCAATAGTTTTTTGTTTTTTTATACAAAATAGTAATATTGTGAAATATTATTACAATTTAAAATAACCACTTCTATTTGAATATTTAAAAAAATCATTCTAATATGCTGATTTAGTGCTAAAGAAACAACTCTTCGCTTAAGAAAAAACAGCATTTATTAGAATAAAAGTATAAAAAAGTGTTTCTTTCTTTCAAAGAAAAATAAAAAGACTGACCCCAAACTTTTGAACAGTAATGTACTTACAGATGTAATAATTTAAATGATTATATATAATTTTCTTTTCATATATTAGAAATGAGAATTAGATTTTATTCTGAAAAAAAAAACATTTTAGAAAATTCTACTCACAACATACAATTTTCTATGTCCTGTTTCTATGCAAATGTTCTCAGGTGTCCTCAGTGGCAGTATGTAACCATAGAAACAGGACACATTCAAGCTGCACATAAGAGAATCCTAAAGAGCATTCGCAGCATTATATGATAGTGATACAACAAACTTACATACCATTGCACAAAATACCAATGAAGCTATTCAGAACCAGTATATGTTGACTTGTCCAACACTTCATAACATAGAAAAACTCTGTAGCTACTGATATTGATTAAACAACCATGCTAGGATAGAAAGATAGAATTTATTCTAGCTAAAAAGACTTCAGTGGTGATGAAAAGCAAGGTCGTTACTGAAATACAAATAATATGGTGAATAAAGTTGGCTGTGGCTGAACTCAGATGAACTGCACTTAAATGGCAAGACCACACTTGGGACAGCACTAAATTCCACCAGATAAACAATTTCAACTTGATGTTCAATCAAATAAAAGCCCCAAGTTAAAAGAAATGAGAGCTAGAGACGTTTGAAAATAATAACAATTAATAAATTAATTAATTAATATATTAAAAGCCAGTGTTTCGTCACCTTTTACATGATCGCACCTGATCCAGTTCCCCTGGAGCAGGTTACACCACCCCATAATTTGGTGACCTCAACAGCAATTGTTCACCTAGGAAGGCCAACTGAAACTGAGCTCTGAAGTAATTCCTGCTCTACTTGCAGCTCTGACAATTCCTTCAGTTTGAAGAAGATCATTCGCCATATCTTGTGTTTGGTTTCTCCACTTGGGGAGGCCACAACCCAAACCAGAGCCTGGCTCCTCAGGCATAGTCTGCTTTGATCTGCAAGGCCTGAACAGACTGCTATTGTGGGTCTGTTGAAAACCTCCAGCGGCCTCTAATCCCTGGCAGCTCCATTTCCAGCAAATTCACCTCAAAAAAAAAAAAATCACAGAATTTAGGCTGGTTTTAAAATTTAAACACTCGAACAGCCATTTTAAGAGAAAAAAACAAGTGATTTTCTTGTATTACAAGCTTTAGCATTGACACATTCCACAATGTCAATCACCGTTGAAGGATGTGAATATAATACCTATACTTAAAGGATTAACAACAAGCATTTACAATTTATAATATTATAAATCCCTAATTCACACATATGAGAAATTCTTTAAGAAAGTTTGGAGGAACTAAGGGCACGCTACCCCATTTTTTGAGGCCCCTGAGAATGTGAAACATGACCATGCATGTGAACATGCAAAATTGTTCAGAAATTAGGCTAGATCCTAAAAAACATAATGACTCCCGTGCATGTGTGACCCTTACTGTAATTATCAACAGCTTGCGCCAGTGTGTTCAGTGTTCAGTTCAGCCCTGCTCAGTTAAGTGTTGAGGAAAACCAACTGACAGGTAATGAAGATACCTGTGCTTAGACTTGAGAATAACCAGTCACACTTCTCGTGTTGCATGAGTTATCTGTATCAGCTAAAGCTAACGTCAAAAGAAATGGACATGTGACTTACACAAAAACATCTGTAGAAACTTAGTATATTTCACCTTCAACTTCCCAAAACTTTGGAAACTTTGGGTAGTTTACAGCACATTTTTCACAATTTCTAGGGTTTTAAGCTAATGGGAAGTTAAATCATTGTTAGCAGAACACCATTTCTGTCCCTCAATATTCCAGAGGAGTGATATTTCAATATATCAAAGCATGTCTGTTCACATTAACAACATTTTACACGTCTGCATTGTGGTTTAAAAAGAAAAACATTATTTTGCATAAGTCACATTCGTCTTTCAACCAAATTAGTCTTTCTCTTACCGTCTGCTATTTGCTGAAGCTCATATTTCACGCTAGATAAGAAATATTTGGCAACGTCCAATCTGATTTCAAATTCCCTCACCAAATGCAGTAGATATTACACATTTTAACTGCTAAGCTGTACGAAAGAAGTTGACGAAACAGTCATGAATCTTGTCTATAGGTCAGCTTAGTCCTGTTTATAAACTGAGTCATCAGTCTTTGGTTGAGAAATTTTGCATGTAAGCTGATGCTTCTATCTTATATCTGCTAATATGTTGTGGGGCTATTTAATGGAGCTATAATTAAATATCTTTGAAAGCAATGGATAAGAGAGAGCATACTGTATCTTTTTCTGCCAAGTGGCAAAAAACCCTTAGGTTTTAAGCACTGCCATCATGTGATACTAATATCTAAATACACTATTTCTTTTTATTCATACACATCTCCCATCTTTGCATTTGCTGTTAGTAGAAGAATATCATGAGACTTCATACCCATTATCATAAGAGTTTACAAAATCGACAGATGTTGATACCTTGTACTAGGTGTAGTGATTTATCAATACCAGCACATACATACAAAACACACTCACACACAAACAAGCAATGCTATGATGCCCAATATAACCAAAACACAGTTTTTTATACATTAAAATAAACAAGTTAAAATAAATTCACGTTTTTAATTTAGCTTCACCAGGCAGACAAACGTGTATACTTGTGTGTGTGTGTGTGTGTGTGTCTCTCTCTCTTTATATCATGGGTGTGACTTTTCCCTGGCGCCAATCGGCTACCTGTGCTGGCTGGCTGCTGACCTAAATATGGGAGGTCCTTTGTCACTGTGTGAATGCTGTCCTCGGGGCAACCCGCCACCCAGTCATCAGACGTCCGAGTTTTGATGTCTCACTGCATAGTTTGTAAGCATACATAAATGTGCTGGGTGAATATGCGTGGGGTACCTCAGGGCTTAGTACTTAGCCCCCTCTTATTCTCGATAAACACACCGTCAGTGGGCTATGTGGGCTATGATAAAGCACAAAGCTTGTCCTATCACTGCACATACTATACAAGACTACCCATAGTTTCAGTGTGACAACATCATGATCTCGACTTGTATCTATGACTGCATTTCAATCTCAGCCTGGACAAAGATTCACTACCTTTTGGGTTCAACAATACTACTCCGAGAAAGAAACCGGAGAGTAGTGTTTGATGACCAGTTAAAGTTCACTGCCAACATGTTGAGGACTAGTCTTGCAGATTTGTTTTACAACTTCAGAAAGCCTACCCCATGTGTCTAGGTATGCTGCAGAGTTCTTAGTTCAGGCTCTCAGATGACCTAAAAGAGAAAACTGACTATAGATGATAATAAAAGTTTACTAATGCAGTGGTTCTCAACCCTTTTGACTTCAAGACCCCCCACAGTTCACAAGAATATTCAAAGGTCCCTCCTTAAAAAAAAAAAAAAAAAGTAGAACAATTATAAGTGTTAAAATTAGATTAAGTCTTATTTTAAAACATTTTGTCATCTTAAGACCCCTTGGAAGTTTGCTGAGGCCCCTAGTGGGCCCAAGCCCTCTGTTTGAGAACCACTGCTCTAAAGTCTATTATAGCACCCCTTGTGGTAACACTGAGAATGAGATGCATATTTGTCTCACAATGTGAATTTCAGAATGTGAATTGAGTGAAAGTGAACTTGCACAGCTATAAGCATTCACATACTCACATAGAGTAGGCTATGTTTTGGGTGTAAGAAAAGTATCAGTACAAAAGTGAACTATTTAACTCTAATTTGACACAAGACTCTAAAATGTTTTAATAAACAGCATTCACAGTTTTCCCTATTTAACACTGATGAAATATTCATAAAGAGTACACTGTGAAGAACACTTCACTTCAACACAAATCAAGAGGATCTCATTCTTTCTACTAGTACAAAAACTAAAATCCTCACCATCATCCTCACCACATCCACAACGACATTTTAAAATGTAAACACTTTAATCTGCACTCGCTTTGGTCACTCACTCTCCATGCTAATGTGTAAATTCTCCTCACACTTCCTTCAGCAGTCAAACAAACTATGAAAGCCCTGTGAGGTCTGCAGTCCACTCACATGCTCGGCACACAGACTCTCCCACGCGAATGTGCACGCACACACAGTCGGCCTGAAGGTAAACAACCTGCTTATGGGAGAAAAAACAGTGGGAGGGATTTTCCTTTTCACTCCCTCTTTCTCTCATTCACTCACGCACCTGAGGCAGGGCTCAGCTGTCACCTATGAAGTTGGCCAACTCAGCCTGTCCGGTCAGAGAACGGTCCACGACAGTTACGCTAACCCCTCTGTCAGCACGAGCTATGGCTGCGTGTCTCGCCATATCCCAGGATACGGGGCTCCTTCTCGTCGAGAGCTACACTAATCACCTTGCGCGCAGACAGAACAGCAACGTATGTCACTGAGCGAGAGGGAGAGACCACCATGCACTGAAGGAGAGGGGATGAAAAGTATTGTTTACACACTCTTATCAGTGCTCACGCCAGGCGAAAAGAGAAAATGTGTGTCATAAATGTGAGCTAATAGGGCACAGCTCAACAGGAGAGGGGAGAGGCCCTCATAGAGGAGACCAGTGGCAGAGCGATGAAGTTTCAAAACAGACAAATCCCACGCCTGACTGCACACACCCGTCTTCTCATGGTTTGCTCCATGAGAAGCCGTGCAGTCACTGTTGCTGTCTACCTCCCCATAGCAATACAGACGAGAGAGAAAATGTATACAGCTCTCCCTGAAAATCTGAACACAGTGTGAGGCTGAAGCAACAGTCGTGACTCATTCTTTGATGATGCACCAATTAATTCAATATTTTTCAAAGAATCGTGAGCTTCCCAAAGCAGAAATTTTACCAAAATTATTTTTTTAAATTTTATATAATGATCCAAGGCATGTGCAAAACAAAATTTTCAAAATGGATTAGTTAAGAGTTTGTCTGAATAAAAAAGGCCTTGATTAGGCTGTTTTCAGGTTCACCTGACTGGACTTGACTGACTGACTGACTGATAATACTCGCTATATATACAGTGCACAGCATAAATGAGTACACCCCATCTGATTAAATATAAAAGACGTATTTTCTTAATGATCACTAATATAATTCATAGAAAGATGGCAAAATTGAAATGTATTAAACATTCTTAATAAAAACAGAGCAATACATGCCATTAATATCTGTAAAATAAGAAACTTAGACAATTTTTGTTGAAATGAGGGATTGCAGAATTGAGTACAACCTAGATTTAATTCAACCAAGTGTAATATTCTATATGTCCTCCATAACTCTAAGTACACTGCTCTGACACTTCTTGGCACGGAGTGTACAAGTTCATGACAAATGTTCACATCTGTCTTGTTTAACTCCTGGAGGACGACCTCCTTAAATGCCATGGTCTTTAATGGGGAGTGTTGCTCAACTTGTCTCTACAGAATCTCTTACAGCAGCTCAAGAGTGTTAAGATTGAGTGAAATACATGTCCACTGAAAGATTTTCAACTCAGGAGAATGAATATCTTCATTGTCATGTTAAAAAAAATGCCCAACAATGCAAGGAATGAGAAGAGGGTAGCATCTTCAGTTTCAGGTTTTTGTATTACATCACACAGTAGTGTGTGAATTCATGCCAGCGTTGATAAAGTACAGCTCCCCTCACACCTTCAGCACTCATACATCCCTATA
>NW_015540932.1:567986-579200 GCF_001515605.1 Sinocyclocheilus anshuiensis
TTTTATTTAGTAACTTTCAGGAGGGTGTACTCATTTTTGCAACACAACATTTTATCACTTTGATAAGAAAATGGTATTTTCTTGAATAATTTTAACATTCTTCTTTGGTAACTGATCAAGCAGACTTGCTGTAATATTATATCTCTAAAAAACCATAACATGTCTTCTAAGCAAAGAGTACTTGCTGAATTTGTTAAGTTTCAGAGGGGGTGTACTCATTTATGCTGTGCACTGTATATACTTTTTTTAGCAAGTTATTTATTTTTTTGGGGGGTCTAATTCTGAATAAATCCACCTTAAGGTCATGGCACATGAGTCTTTTTGCTGTGAAATCTTCATTGATTTATAAAGGTAAGAATAACTAATATTGTTGGGTTTTTAAACTTGGGTTTGCTTGATTATCCTTAAATTTTTTTTTTTAGAAAAATCATTAAATATATCAAATATGATACATCTGGCTTTTGAAGAATGTTTATTTGTACATCTTTCAATCGACATTGCATTTTATTATATTATAATATTTTTTGCCCTCCACAATAAAAACTACAAAGCTTTAAGCATGTAAATATCATAAAAGTATTTATATTTTTTTATTTAAAAAGACATATTATTGGGTGATCAATACAGTGATGAGTTATATATGAGATATAGGCCTACAGTGATATTTCTGATACAAATCTCATTCACAAGCTATAAGAATTATTTCTAACTTCTTGACCAAATAAATATCAGCAAATCACCAAATTGCATATTTTCGCTCAGTTTGGTCCTCTGAAAAAGCTTCATATTCTCCTATAATTTCATACCTATTGGATCATAGAAGCCTAATGTATCAAATACTATACGCAATAAAAACACATGCGTAAACATTTTTACAATTGTTCTTTTTATATTTCGTCTACAGCTTCAATAAACTGCTCCATTTAAAAAAAAAAATGAATGATTTTGATGAAAAAAGACTTATTTCGTATGTCTGGCTTTACAGGGTTAAGAAGAAATAGCCCAATGTCGAAGGGCTCTTTTCAACACGGCACACAGAAGCTATAGTAGCAGCAATATGCACTAAGTGACATAACTATAGAGAGACAGGATCTGAACAGCTCTAAATTACAGTGTCAGCTTCAAAAGCATGCAAACAAGTCTGGCTTAAAATGAGGTCAGTGGATTCTTATGCAGTTTGAGAAATAAAGAATCAATGTTTGTTATTTTAAAACTGCGTTTACTTTGATAGTGATAATAAAGAACACTTCTATGGAAATCTACCTTTGTTTACATATTCTGCTCGTGCACACAGACCAATAACACACACAGAGCTGCACACACAAAACTGCGTGCTTCGGTTTTATAGGTTTAAAAACAAAGTAAACTCAGAATCTATTTGAAAACCACTGTGCTACACCATAGCTTTTCTTTTCTATTCAGTGTAATTGCACCCTTGAGTATGCACTTGATTTTACAATAGTCTCCATAGTATTTTTTTCACCTCCTCTGACCTCAGGCTGCAGTCTTGCAAAGGAACAAACGTCAAATTGAAAACAAATGAAACGCTGAATATTAATCATGAAAAGAGAGCATTTTTTTCTGAGCCTCATCAGCATTAAATTACCCAAAACTTACTGTATAACACTGTACTGTTGACATGAGAAAAAGATCACGGGTTCCATAACACAAATCACATGTCAAACAAAATCCGATAATTATGGGGAAAATTGTTGGGAGAGTACAACCTAAGCATGCGGAAGCAGTAAAGAGAAGTCTGACGACTACGGCTAAGAAACCAGGTGTCAGAGCACTGTACAATCAGCACAAACACCTTTAAAGAAAACGCAGGCACACTCAAGCAATCATCATATAAGCTAAACAAACTGCCTTTTTCCAAACTGAGTTGAGAAGCCATTAGAGTCTTTGACTAATTCATGCAAGTCAGTGATTACCCTCATATTAAGAGGGAGGTCTGTCAATTCAGCTGGTTTCCAAGCAACTAAGTGATTAGAATGAACATTTTTCCATACATTAGGAAATGGAGTAAATTACATTTTAGTCGTGGGTTTTTGCATTTGATTACAGCTTATATAATACCAGTAACCAGGATGTAAACATACCATCTGACAGCTTTAACCTACATTTGTGTGCGTATGTTGTACGATCTGCATCTTAAAACATTTAGAATGTATAACATGCACACAGGGACGCAGGTAAATGCTGCTGAATCTTTGTGTGCTTGACTAATTTATCACATTTTCTACTTACTTTAATTTACAGAAATGAAAGCGTGGAGGAAGAATAAAGCACTCTGTCTCACTCCTCTAAGCTGTGCTATGGTAAATCTTTTATTTAATGTTGCTGGTTGGATTTACTTGCAATAATCTTATTAACTGGGACTACAATGAACTAAGAATATACAGTGCTTATAGAAAGTCTTCATACCCCTTCATTTTTTCACATTTTCTTATGCTGCGTTATGTTAAACTGCTTTAAATTACTTTTTTTCCCCACATAAATCTACACCCCACTCACCATAATGACAAAGCAAAAACCGGATTTATCACGACTTTGCAAAGCTTTGCACATCTGCATTTGGGTTTTTTTGCCATTCTTCTCTTTAGATCATCTCAAGCTCTGTCAGGTTGGCTGGGGACCATCGGTGGACAGCCATTTATAGGTTTCTCCAAAGATGTCTGATTGGTTCCAAGTCCCAGCTCTGGCTGGGCCACTCGAGGACGTTCATAGAGTCGTACCTAAGCCACTGCTGCATTGTCTTGGTTGTGTGCGTAGGGTGATTGTCATGTTGGAAGGTGAGCCCAGTCTGAGGTTCTGAGCGCTCTGAACCAGGTTTTCATTAAGGATATCTCTGTATTTAGCTGCATTCAGCTTTCCGTCTTCTCTGATCACTTCCCCAGTCCCTGCCGCTGAAAAACACCCCCACTGCATGATGCTGCCGCCTCCATGCTTCACCGTTGGGATGGTATTATGCAGGTGATAAGCGGTGCTTGGTTTCCCTCAGACATGAATAAGGAATTGAGGTTCATCAGACCAGAGAATCTTTTTTTTCATAGTCTGAGAGTTATTTAGGTGTATTTTTGTAAATTCCAATCAGGGTTTCATGTATCTTTACTGAGGAGAAGCTTGAGTTTGGTCATTTTGCCATCAAGCCCAGATTGGTGGAGACCAATGATGTTTGTCCTTCTGTAAGTTTCTCCCATCTCCATATAAGATCATAGAGCTCAACCAGAGTGGCCATCAGTGTCCGGGCCACCTCTCTAACAAAGACCCTTCTCCTTCTATTGCTCAGTTTGGCCAGGATGCTAGATCTAGGAAGAGTCCTCAATCTTCATCCATTAAGGATTATGGAGGCCAAATGCTCCTGTGAACCTTCAACACAGCAGAAATTGTTTTGTAGTCTTCACCAGATCTGTCTCAACACAATCCTGTCTCTCAGCTCTGCAGGCCATTCCTTTGACCTCATGGTTTAGTTTTTGCTCTGACATCCATTTCAGCTGTTAAACTTTATATAGACAGGTGTGTGTGCTTTTCCAAATCATGTCCAATCAACTGAATTTGCCACAGGTTAACTCCAGTCGGAGTATAGAAACACCTCAAAGATGATCCAGTGAAACCGGAATGCTCCTGATCTAAATTTTAAGTGTCAAAGCAAAGGGTATGAAGACTTGTGGAATGTCATTTTTTCAGTGTTTTCTTTTTAATAAATTTGCAAAGTTGTGATAAATCCGGTTTTTGCTTTGTAATTATGGTGAGTGGGGTGTAGATTTATGTGGAAAAAAAGTAATTTAAAGCAGTTTAACATAATAATGCAACATAACAAAATGTGAAAAAAAAAATGAAGGGGTATGAAGACTTTCTTTTATATAGACAGGTGTGTGTGCTTTTCCAAATCATGTCCAATCAACTGAATTTGCCACAGGTTAACTCCAGTCGGAGTATAGAAACACCTCAAAGATGATCCAGTGAAACCGGAATGCTCCTGATCTAAATTTTAAGTGTCAAAGCAAAGGGTATGAAGACTTGTGGAATGTCATTTTTTCAGTGTTTTCTTTTTAATAAATTTAAAAAGTTGTGATAAATCTGGTTTTTGCTTTGTCATTATGGTGAGTGGGGTGTAGATTTATGTGGAAAAAAAGTAATTTAAAGCAGTTTAACATAATAATGCAACATAACAAAATGTGAAAAAAAAAATGAAGGGGTATGAAGACTTTCTATAGGCACTCTAAGCCTGTTGGTGAAAACAGAATGAATTACACTTTTTCCAAAATGAAAGCAATCACGGCACAATCCTAGACTAAAATATCTATTACAAAACTAAAAAAGGTCTGCACTATCATCAAATATATAAAATGTTATTAGGTGAGTTTCTGTATCAAATTTTCTTAACTTCAACAATCCATCTCTCTTTGCCCATATTTGATGATTAATATACATGTGAATCTGTAATTCAGACTAATTAGAATTCAGTGTGGGCGGAACTAGAAAGTATCAAAGTCCAGACAAGAATACAGCAATCAACAAAAGCACAAGCATGCATATATTAAAACCATGCAAATAATTAAACTACCCAAGTGTGAGTGTGAAAATGTAACTGCAAAATAAAAGAGCGCAGACAGATGCAGTGCAGTGCAGGCACAATCGGGTTTCACATTACCATGACAACTGTAGGCTCTGTTGAACTAACACTACACATCTAGTATAAGCAAATGCAGAAAACACCATGCAGTGGGGCCATGGAAAATTGCTACACCTGCACCGACTGTCCCCAGCACCGATCATTCATATCTGAAACACCTCAAAGCAGTGTGCTGCGCTGAATACCTTACTTGTTTGAACAGAAACTACTGTCTTATGGACACAATTTATCGGTTAACTTTGCAGTGATGACAATTAGTTGGCAGTTGTGACTTCAACAATAAGAGAACTATGAGAGCTACAGTTTTGGAAGCTACTTCCACATTTACATTTATTAATTTAATAGATGCCTTTATCCAAATAAGAAAAACACAAGCAGAAGTGAAACTATTGTGTGCCAAGATACAAGCTACTGAATATTTTTAGAAAGCTACACAACAAATTACAAAAAAAAAATGTATTTGGGTGTAATATAATTATATGGCAATTATGTAATTAACTGAAAAAAGGAATGGGCAGCTTGACATGCACAAAAAAAAAGATATATTTTCAATAATATTAATGCGAAGTGTTTAGCTTGTACGCTAATAAATATATAAACTCACCCTAATTTATATAAACAAACATAGAAAAAGCAGTAACAACTTTACAATACCACTCAAAATATTCAGAGGTCAGTAAGATTTCACAATGTTTTTTAAAGAAGTCTTGTGCTCAGCAAGGCTGCATTTATTTAACAAAAAAAATACAGTATTATTGTGAAATATTATCACAATTTAAATGAACTATTTTCTGTTTGAATACAGGTGCATCTCAATAAATTAGAATGTCATGGAAAAGTTCATTTATTTCAGTAATTCAACTCAAATTGTGAAACTCATGTATTAAATAAATTCAATGCACACAGACTGAAGTAGTTTAAGTCTTTGGTTCTTTTAATTGTGATGATTTTGGCTTACATTTAACAAAAACCCACCAATTCACTATCTCAACAAATTAGAATACTTCATAAGACCAATAAAAACATTTTTTTTAGTGAATTGGCCTTCTGGAAAGTATGTTCATTTACTGTACATGTACTCAATACTTGGTAGGGTTCCACGACATTCTAATTTATTGAGATGCACCTGTATATATTAAAATGACATTTATTTCCGTGATGGCAAAGCTAAATTTTCAGCAGCCTTTACTCCAGTCTTCAGTGTCACATGATCGTTCAGAAATCTTTCTAATATGCTGATTTATGCTCAAGAACCATTTATTCTTATCATCAATGTTTTTTTTGACAGTTGTGCCGTTTAATATTTTGGTGGAAACCATGATACATTTTTTTCAGGATACTTTGATTAATAGAAAGTTCAGAAGAACAGCATTTAGAAAAGCAAATAAATCTTTTGTAACATTATGCATGTCTTTACTGTCACATTTAATACATTTAATGCATTCTTGCTAAATAAATGTATTCATTTTTTCACGCCACAAATCTGAAAGACCCAAAACTTTTGAATGGTGGTGTATTACATTTTTTTTTTTAAATCACTATAAAACAATGTATGATCAAACCATCTGAATCAATAAAATGAATACCCAATATTATGTTACGAGTATCTGATTTTTGCCTCTGCACACATGAGGCTACATGTGTAATATAATGTGACATAAACAACAGTGATGTAATGTTTAGTCATGCCGCCATTACTTGGAGAAAATAGCTTGTCACTGGAAGAGCTACACTATTTTGAAAACAGCTGAGCTACTGTCACGCCACTAAGAATGCAGTCCAGTTAGTACCATCACAACTTGTAGTTAGTTACTCCAAAACACTGGATGATTATGTAAACATTTCCTCCCATAAAAAAGCTTGTTACTGCTGGATCCACAGTTTCAGCTGTTGCCAATTCAGGTTATTTTTTAATACAGCTTAGAGCTTCTGGATGATTTGCCAACTTACTTGATCTAGGGCTCCAGAGGGATGCTCATTGAGGGGAACTCTATGGCTGTGGTCCACTGGTTTTACGGGGTGGGAGAGATCTCAAGGAGAGGGTGCTACGGCGCCACACCCTCCCTGTCATGCAGAACCATCCCACCGGGGAGAGGCAGCAGAGAATGGGCACCCAATGTAACCTGTGCAAGCAGTAAAGCATTGTGTCAGAATTTACAGGCATTTTAGGCTACATTTACACAGCAGTAGAATATGGTCATCAGTCCTATACTGTTACCTATTGTTAAAATATTAATTAAAAAATTTAAAAATTAATTAAAACATGCACTTTAAAAAAAAAAAACAGTAATTGAAATAAAGCTGAAACAAAATAAAATATAATAATACAATTACTGAAACTTAAAACTAAATTAAAAAGAAAACTGAATATATATAATATAAAAAAACTAATTCAAAATATTAAAAACACTATAAAAGTATATAAATGATACTAAAATAACACTGCAGTACTGTTGTCACCCATAGCCTGTTAGATTTCACAAAAGAACTGCCTGGTGGATATAAAACTCTGCATATTTTTTAGCTTTAAAGGTAGCATATACATTTATTTATTTATTTATTTTAAATTAATTATTTGTCATTATTTTAATTATTTATTTTTGTTTGTATTATTAATTAATTTAAATTGCTTTTTTAAATAAACTAAACTACTCTGCATTTACCTATCAGTGTAAAAGGAAAACGTAACCAAACCGCAAAAGCAAGCAGAAGTTATGTAACATCAAGCATACATAAAAGGTAACGCTATCAGTGAATATGAAAATTCTACACACTGAAACAGTCTAGTCATAGATTCATGTGTGTGCAAAATCATTTTTTGCATTGCCATAGCAACTGTAAAGTCTGTTACACTACATCTAGTTATAAGCCACACGAATAAAGCCTCACTATGGCTTGGCAAAGTGTTTATACAATTGCACCATATCCACATCTATAACCTGCTACACATCAGCACAGATTGTGACTTCACAGAGGACCTTGATGGTTAAAAAGTGGGCAAACATTTCCAGCCCATGAAAAAAGACAGCATTTATGACTTTCATCAGTATTGTACGTCTACAGCAATGGAAGTGAATGTCTTAAAAACACTTTTTAGCTTTAGTATCACATACAAAATGGGTCTAGATCCAATTTTTTTTTTTTTTTAAGTAGTCTGTAGGTGCTTTAAATGAAAGTTACTTAAGTGTACAGAGAAAATCTAGCTTTTTAATAACGGAGGTCACTGGATTGACTGAGAGTCTGGGTCTGTAAACCCAACGTGGCTGACTTACTTGATCTAGGGCTCCAGAGGGATGTTCATTGAAGGGAACACTGTGGCTGTGGTCCACTGGGTCTATGGGATGGGAACTGGAGGACAGAGAGGGGGTTACAGAACCATACCCTCCCTGTCATGCAGAACCATCCCACTAGGGGAGGCAGGAGGAAATGTGCACTCAATGCAACCTGTGGATGAATCACAAGAAAAAATTATGGGTTAAGGGAATAAAATCAATTCCACAATCATCAAAATGGCAAATCGCTGTCATTGTGAAAGCCCCTTAAGACACACATTAGCTAACAGTGATGAAAGCCAGCACTGTCTCAAGCTTTGCCATGACGTTTCATGAAAAGAAAGAGGTTATAAAATGACGAGCTAATCTATTTGGATACCGGCTTCGGGCAAGCAGCTGATCGGCGCCGAGCTGTGATCAAATCTGATGATTTGTATACAGCGAGAAGATGAAAGCAAAGATTTCCTGCTGCGTTAATTAAGAACCTTTTACTTCACCTCAACAGATGTGAGACCTAGGGCAGAGAGCACTGATGGTTTGATTGAATGAGTGCTTGTGTGCGTTCTAGATTATAGCAACTAGGAAACCATAAAGCATTTGACTTCAGATGGGCCTTTGTTCTTGTTCCAGACCAGTATTCTCTAACAACAATATTGATTCTCATGGGGCCCTTGAGGAATTTGAAGTGCAGGCTATCAATTTAAGCACCAGTGGGATCATATCTTTTCATTTTTTAAAGAACAAGGCTACCAGCAGATTTAAAACAAAAAACTGTAGGGCTACATTTATTGATAATGAATGATTCGTTCATTACTTTGAAACACAACCTAAATATATAATACAACGGCATGAAATTGAGCTATATGAGCCAAAAATAAGATTAAAATGCATTGGGTATTTAATACAAAAAACTGCCTGGTGTTAAAGTCTGCTTAAGATAAAAAACAAAACAATTCATGTTTTACTGACAAGGTTCCCACAATGTAATGGGAGAGTAAATAAAAAACTGAAACAAGGAGGAAAAAGGGCTATAGGATGCTTGACAACTATTGATTTAGCACCCATTATATGCTCTACAATGCCCCAAAACTATAAGCCTAAATCTATGGGCTACATTTAGCAAATAGTCTATTATAGAGCAGCATAATAGTGAAGCTAGGTGTGAATCCAATGGAATACACACAAAATGAAAGCTACATACTGAATAGCCTAGATAGACACAAATTTCTGTATTATGTGAGAAAAAAAAAAGAGACTGCTGCGTGATTTAACAGCTGTGAAACTAGCACAGCTATACAGAATAAATTGGTTGTAGTCAGTTAATTAAACAGTTTGGTATTCATTAGACATTACATATAAAATATGCAGAATGCCACAAATCAGAATTAAGTATTTCAGAAAGCAATGTGTTAAGTGATCATAACATACGATGAATTTTATATGTAATTATGCAATAGGATTTGGTCATGCATGAGGAATACCGTTCATTAATCAAATTTAGTGTACACAGTGGAAAAGAAAATCTGAGCTTTAAAATGTCAGCAGCATGATCAAAGAATAACAAATGCAGTAGCTGTTGTCTCTTAATGTTTTTTATGAAAACATCATGCAAGCACAGACGATCTCAGCATTATCTTGTGCTTTTTTTTCTTAAACACCGCAATCATATGCTGTCCTAGTACAGAATGATGAGAAAATCAAGATATCATAAAGTCATCAGTACACTTGCAATGCATGCAGGTGTACATTTTGATTTGGAAATGATATTAAACCACACTGGTTTATGCAAATGAGTGGCAATTAAGTACCAGCTATGATAACACATGAGTGAAATGCATCAAATGTGCAAGCAAATGCAGACGACAACCACAAATAATGCAGCACTTCAGTTCCCAACTGTAAAGAACGTCTCCACAGGCCTTTCACATGTTATCTTCTTTAGCTATTAATCATAGAATTGATTTCTCAAACATGTACACAACCGCTCAAAGTTTGGGGTCATTAAGATTTTTTTTCTTGAAAAAAAAAATTAATACTTTTATTTAGCAAGGCTGCATTAAAACGATCGAAAGTGGTTTGTTTTCAGGATCATGTGACATTGAAGACGTGAGAAACAGCTGCTGAAAATAAATTGCATCTTAAAACATTAAAATAGAATTCAATACAAAATAGAATGCATTTCAAATGACATGTGGGCAAAATAATGCATAAAGTCTGAGAACTTTGTGTTTTCTTGACAAACTCTTGTCTATCTATTCTGTTACTCATAAAATATAGGCCTAGAATTTCTTTGAGTGAGATGTCAGGGCACATATTATGACAAACTAAACAAGCATAAACCGAGATTTTGTTGCAACTTGCAAGTCAGAAAAGGAAACTTGTTTTTTTTACTTTTCAAAATACATTCAATAATTCTAGATAATCTAGAATCTGTAGAAAAAGCCAGAAATCAAAAAGGAAAAGGAAACAGACTCCATAATAAGGTATTGGAAATTTTTGTGGATATTTCTTTCAAATTGTAATATAGTTTTTAAATAGGCTAGTTAATAATGTAACAAGACATTAAATATAAATACATTTGACTGAAACACTGAGAAATACGAAAACAGAAATTTCAGGACGCTGCTCACCATGTTTAGTGCATCTAAAATAAATACATTACAATGTTGCCCTTTTGGAAGTCAATGAAGGAGGATGATATGAAAAGCAACTAAAAAAGGACAAAGAAAAGAAAAAGGTGTGTGTTGTCATTCACAAAAGCAAGGCATAAAGCTTTGTTTGAAAAAAGGTCAGAGTTTTACTGCCAGTGACTCCTCTAATGTGTCCACAGTTTGTGTAGTAATTACTTTCATCTCCAAACAATGATAGATCTTACTAACATCTGTATAGATGAGAACTCTGAACACCATTTGCATGCATGTAACATCTGTGTATAGACTGAAATGACTTTCAGGAAAGATTCAAATTCAAAACACTTCAAGAAGCATAATGACAATAACCTCTGGAGAAACAGAGTGAATAAGGGCATAGAAGCTGATTTCACTAAATGTTTCCATCAGTATGCTCTGTTGATAGAATAGCGACGTTAAACTGGACTAATGCAACACAGCAAAATATCTCCCTGATTGTTAGTAATAAGAATCTAATAATAGACTACTTCCCCACTGCTCATTGTTATAAGTACAAGAATCTCTGAATTTACAAACTGAAACACTAACCTAATGATAAAATCTTTCATATTTATTCATTCATTTGCTTAAAGGGGTCATATGATGCTATTTTAAAGATCATTATTTTGTGTAT
>NW_015540932.1:579253-584723 GCF_001515605.1 Sinocyclocheilus anshuiensis
CCTGTGATGTGACCCTGTTCCCCTCACACACACACACACGACGCGTTACTCTGCGCTGCGCAAAACTCCGCATTTGAGCAGTCAATAGCAAATTCTTAAACTAATAACAAAACATACTTACAGTCGCTGATTCAGAAGCGCCAGATTGTCATAGCAAAGTCGGAATTGGCCCTTTTTTTTTTTTTATAAATAGCCTTTGAGCACAGCCAGCCTTGTACTAGGTTCAAAAAACTGTCATCCATAAAATGCGTTGCACAAATTCGAACATCTTTTTAGGTAGGCGTGGTTGACTCTTAACTTTTATAAAGAATATCTCTTTGGATTTGAGACTTTAGTCTTTGCAACTTTACAGATCTTCTTTATGCACCAAGAGCTTGTAACACTCCAAAGAGAAAGGAAAACTTGAAATCGCATCATATGACCCCTTTAATATATTCACAGACTGTGAATACTGGAGAAAATGGAACATTTATGCAAGCTAGATGACCAATATCATTTAAAGACAACGCATTGCTCTATGCACACATATCGACCACACCGCAATGAATGAAAATGTGTTGCCCTGCACCCACAACGTCGCAAGCTTGAGACTGTCTACACTGGACGCGTGAAATCGCTTGTAATGATTGGCAAATACGTTTGTCCTTCGTGTAAGAAACAGCGCGAGCGCTTGAGTACTACTGTACGTCAGAAATATACCGGGGCATCAGTTTACTGTCCGCATCCACTCACTGTACATAGTATTACGGATTATAATGGGTTCTATATTGTCTTTTGTCACGTTGCGCAGCGCCGTTCGCATCCGAGGAAGACACGGATCCAGCGGGGCAGCGCTGCGGGTTTTGCCCGGGAATGAACCCGGGCCGAGAGAGCGGAAGAGTTCCGGAGAACATCTGCGCTGTGTGTCAATGCACCTTACGAGAGAATAAGACCAGCAAGCAAGATAAAAATATGTATACGTTTGTCTGTGTGTTTTTGTCAGATTTTTGCACACCAGTTTAACCTAGTAACATTTACCAGTCAACACGACGGTAACAAACTTTACTATGGTAAACTGCGCTATATCGTTTCAAATGACTTTTGTCAGTTTATTGGATTACCAAATTAAAATTATTTTTAGCGACTAACATCTTATATTAACTTAACTGTGACATTTTTTTCAGGTGTTAGTTAATGTTGGCCAGTAGCCTATTGAGAAAAATAGTGTATGTTAGCTAGGTTAAACTAGTTTTTTGGCTATCTGCCTTTCTAGTTTTAGAATTAATTTGTTATAGTTTTTAATGGAATTTAAGATTTACTGCATTTTTTGTATTTGTGTTTTAAAGGGGTCATATGATGCGATTTCAAGTTTTCCTTTCTCTTTGGAGTGTTACAAGCTGATTGTGCATAGATAAGATCCCTGAAGTTGCAAAGACTAAAGTCTCAAAACCAAAGAGATATACTTTATCAAAGTTAAGACTCTGCCACGCCCCCCTAAAACGGCTCGTTCTAACGTGCCCCCACATATCTACCTTACTATGTGGAAATATTTGCATAATGCCACCCAAATGTGCACGCAAAGAAAGAAGGCGTGGTTTCAGTCTTTAAAAAAGCATCATATGACCCCTTTAAACGCAACTGCAATGAAGCATCAAGAAAGACATGAACAGGCCAGCCACCCTGAGACTGATCATTCATGGTAAGAGAACAACTAGGTTTTGAGAGGTTTGTGAATTCTATATGGGGTTTGCCTTTTAAAAGTGTGCCATTTCTACTTTTTGTTTTTCAGGGAACACATTTCTGTCACTAACAAAGTGGATGGTGAGCAAAGGTGGTGGCCACGTTTTGGAGCAGCACCCGGGTTTTGCAGATGGTTATGTGTTTATTTACCCAGGAGCAGCACCTGGGTTTTGCAGATGGCTATGTATTTTTTCCCCACTATGTTTCTGTTGCCTAAAGATTCTTTGCGAGGATAAATCCAGATGATACAACATAATGCACTGCAAAATGTCCTAAGACAGGAGAAATGGTGAAGACGCACTGTTCTAGCACTGAAAGACTGTATTTTTAAGTGTTATACATGCAATGTTTTAAATAAAGAAATTGATATTTGATATTTGTTGATATTTTGTAATTATTGTGTTTTAAAATCAAATTAAATCAAATTAAATCTATATTAAAATGGATGAATTACAGTAGTATACTGATTAATTCGATTTTTTACAGTGTTACTGTAAAAACAGTACAGTTTGCTACTGTAAATCTTAATTACAGTAACTTACTGGCAACAGTGTTGCCAGTAAGTTACTGTAAAAACCCTTTGAATTGTCTGACAGTGTGGGAGATTTATTGAAAAAGTAAGCCTATTTATGCCTTACAGGTAACTTTTACAAATAACTTACAGGTATTTTACAAATAAAATGATGGAAAGGGCGAAATGCAAAATATTTAGAAGGTGTTGACTTTCAACCACTTTCCAGAGTCCTAAAACAGCTGCTCGATGTTGACAAGTTCCCACAGCAGTCAGTCCCTCTGGATTTTGCCATTTCAATACATATTCAAGCAATCTCTGCATTATTTGCAATAGCTTGCAACTTTTGTCTCATACTACCATCACATGGCTTCCAGGCTAGAAGTCATTTTTTTACACATTCAACTCCATGGGAACCAACATAATTGTCAACAGGATTGTTGAGTTACATTGCAAAAAATGATTTTTTTTTTCTTTTGTATTTTTCTCGTTTTCCAGTACAAATATCTAAATATTCTTAAATCAAGATATTTATTTGATAAGCAAAATGATTTAAGATAATAAGTCTTGTTTTCTGAAAAATGTAACAAAATTAATTGAGTTTATGCTTAAGAAAAAAATAACTTAATTCAAAGGGAAAACGGTTAATTTTTCTTACCAACTGAATATTTCCAATATCCTGTCATTTTGCTTATCAAATAAATGTTTCTTGATATAAGAATGTTTACATAATTGCACCTTTTTTTCTTCTTTAGAGTATCTTTGGACCAATTATTAAGAAAGATTTCTATTTGAGCATTGTGTTGTTTTATTACCTGTGTTGTTTACAACCCCATGACAGATAAAACTTTCATTAAAACAGTTACAAGTTTGCTCATAATTAATAAATTAAGGGGGAAACATCCTTAGAACTGTTTTATTATAAGGGATATTACAATGTAATGTAATGTTACAAAAAATGTAAAAGATTTTTTATAACAATTAAAGCAACACAAAAAAACAAAGATTAAAATACCAATTATTAACATAGCAAATTTAATTAAATTTTTTCCTCCCACAGACAAAAAGATCAAATATGCACGCATGCTTTATTTGAAAAAGTAACAGCTGAGAATTTTCAAAGTGAGAGAGTGGAAAAGGGTGCCAAAAATCGCAAGGTTTATAACAGGAGAGAGTGTGGCACATGTTCTCCGTGGAGAAACTGATGTTTCACTCACACTGAGCTTGTTACAACATCCAGTACTTCTGAACTTTAGGGGCGAGACTGTCCCTCCCACCTCTGCTATCTGTAAATACAACTCCTGAGGCAAAGGAAGCAGTTAGCAGATGCTGCACTCGCAGAAACTGTTGCCCCTCGCCCAAACTTCCATGCAAAGGGGAAGCGGAGTTTGTCCGTCTTGCACCGTTTCCGTGCGCTTTGAAAAACAACCCGGAGTTGTTGTTAAGCTCAGGCATGATCTGATAACAAGACATGGGACACTGAGCCCCGGGTCCCCCTCTCGCCGTTCTCGTTGCACAGGGTGGGCGTCTGTTCGTTGGCTTGAGCAGATTTGCTTTCCTGTCCCTCTCACTCGTTCATTTGCTAGTTCGCTCTGGCAAGTTCTCCCTACCCCCACACATTCTCACAGGCTGCTGCACAAGCTTTTTTCGAGAGAGAGATGTAGGTCAGCTCTCTGACGTCTAGGGAGGCACAGCAGTGCGCCCCTCTCCACGCTGCGTCGGAGAGAGACGCTCACACCGACACGCAGGGAAGGAAACTCCAAGAGCGCACCGTGCGATATCAACGCCTTTTGGTCATGCTGGAATCTGGGTTTGACTGCTGATCATTTACTCGTTGAGTTGTGCGGATATGTAAACAAAACATTAGGGACCTTTGTAAGACAATACAGCAACTACATTATCAACAGTTGCATTGTACGAAAATACTTAAATTAGTTTCCTTGAGATTTAGAAATATATATATACATATATTTATTACATAATTAACTGGACTTAACCAATGATACAAAGAAAAACTTGAAGCCAACTGGTTATGAATAGCCACATTATTTACACAGCTCCTTACAATCAAAAGCCATCTGTTTATTTCAATTCGTAATGTAGGCTACGTATCCATAAGCTCCTCCACTGGAGACTGTTATAAACAGGGGTGCACATAAGTGGTCCGCAGGTCCGCATGCGCAACCAAAATAAGAAATGCGCTGTGTAAATGAGTTCAGAGCGCGCGTTTGCGTACCGACATGGGCTGTGTTTCCCAAAATCATCGTAAGCCTAAGTACATTGTAGACCCATTGCCACCTATGGAGTTACGATCAACTTAGGCTTACGATGCTTTTGGGAAACGCAGCCATGGTTGACAGCTGTTAATGCACAATTACCATTTTAGATCGACAAACTGTTCTGCAGTGTTTCCCCTGCCATTATATTAAGGGGGCGGCTATTTTAATTTTTAAAATTAAAATTATTTTATTTTATTTTCTCTATAGCGCCAGATCACAACAGACGTCATTTAACGTTACCTTTTCTATAGAACAGGTATATACCTTGTTCTTTTACTAAGCAAACTAAATAGCCTTATGTTATTTATCTTATTTACACGATGGCATGTCATTTCGGTCTTTACGTTATGGTCGCGCTCTCTGCATCACGCACAGCGGAGTATCCCACTCAGCCCACTCCCACTAGTATTTGTAAATATTAAGCCGTAAAACGATTCATATTTAAATATGAATTCTGCGTGTCCCTGTGTTAATGAATGGCGCAGACGCGCGGTTTTGTGTACGTTAGTACTCGTACTGAAACGCTCGTGACGCTTCCGGTGATATTAACCTCTGCCGTCTCACTAATGAGGACATAAATACACGAACAGCATCTCCAGAACTGCTCTGAGGGTCACTTCATGAGCATTCGACAGTTTCATTTGAATAAAACTATCCTCATTTCATACACACAGAAATGTAAAAGTATTCACGGCAACCCGTCAAAATAAAAGTTCGGTTTAACTTGAGGGCATTGGCAGAAATATATTACTATTGTTGAGTAGAATGTATGTAACAGGGTGCTACTAATACTACTAAAATTATTAAAACCTTATTTTTAAGGAATAAGCATACAATATTTCTTCAATGTTTTAATTGTAATATTAAATGTTATTTTCCAAAAAATACAAATTTGTTTAATTTTCATTACTTAAAAGATAGATTAAATGAATGTTTTGTGCCTTTAAAAAAATGTAAATAC
>NW_015540932.1:584835-602556 GCF_001515605.1 Sinocyclocheilus anshuiensis
AGAATTTCTGACCAAAAAATCATAAGGCTATTGTATATAGCCTTATGATTTATATATTGTATTGTAATTAGACATGCTAAAACAGAATTTGGTTACAATAAAACATAAGGTTGGAAAAATAAAACATTTCATAGGGCCCTAAACATGTAATATTTGTTCCTATTTTTGTAAGAAAAACATTTTAATTATGATTATAATTATTTATTTCATTATAAATAGGAAAACACTGAATTTGAGACACTTTTAATAAATTGCTGTTAACTGCTGTATAAGTAATTGCTGTATGAGTGTCATGATTTCAAATTATTACACATGCTTTTTGATTAATAAAATTTAATTTAACCATTAAAAAGGAGTCCAGAAAAAAAAAAAAAAAACGTAAATCTAGGGAAAACACTGTACTGTATAAAATTTATATTCAAACTGAAAGCATAAATCTAGGCTAAAGTTTTCAAAGCTTTCAAAAGGCAAAACTGTGACATTTCATTCACTGGCATCTACAATCGGCAGCTTACTTGCCGGCAACCCGCCAAAATAAAAACTTGCTGATTTTAAGTTTGAAAATTAAAAATTAAAATAATTCAAATTAAAAATAATAATTAAGGTTCAAATTATAATAGTAACAAAAATAATAAAAATATTAGCATTTTATTTTTAAGTTTACTATAAAATAATTGTATTTGTATTTAATACTCCCTTTTTATTTTAAAATAAAATAGTATTATCACATTTTATTATTTAGTTTATTATTTTATTTAAAAAAACTAAAAGTGCAATAATATTATCACTATTTTTAATTTATTTGTTTATTGTTATATTTGATGGGTCACACCATGTGCCGCCGTGTGAGAACCAAACCAAATCTCCAGGTCTCATAAGAGAACCAGGCTGAAAAACGTATGTGCACCCCCCTGGTTATAAAGTTAAAGTTATAAGGGAGGTACACACTCCGGTTTAGTCAAACTAAACACTCTGAAAACAAGGAAGTCCACATCTTCTATCTCTCTCCTGGCAGGTTCATGTAAGAGACATGCTTATATGAATATGTGCTGGAATGTCGAGGGGTGACAGTGAGCTGTGAATTCTGACCACGAGCTTTGCATATTTGGGGCCTTCGAAAAGTATAAAAGCTTTTTCCAGTGGCAAGCAAAGAAAGCACTAGAGCAAGTAAAATAATATAAGGCAGGATAAAATCCTATTTGATGCACCTGATCAGCCAAGGATGGTAAATCAATAATAACAATTCTTTTTTAAAATATTTTTTATTTGTTTTTAACATACTGGGAACCATTGATAGCATGTACAATATTCTACAATCGTAGGTATGAAAACAAGATTTTACACAGTCATCATTGAAAAATAATTATTTTTATAATCAGCATTTTATTGTCAGTAATAATAATAATAATAATTTATAAGAATAATCAACCTCATGACATTAATATTATTATTACCTATATAATAATATAACATAACCCATATAATAATATAACCTTTATAACAACAATAATTATTACTATGATTATGAAGTTGAATATTGTAAGAAAATCTTATTACTCTCATTAAACTCATCCATTTTTTTAAAGATCTAACTGCAGTCTCTCCCTAAATCAATGCATTGGTTGGTAAAATAATCATTATTTTATTCTCAATATTAATAATAACAATCATTCACTATTGTTATTATTATTACTGACAACAATTATTATTATTGTTGTTAATTTTATGAGCTGAATATTGTTAGACAATCTTTACTTTTATTAAACTCAAATAATTGAAAGATTATTCTAATCTTTATAAATAATAAATAAAAGAAAATAACTGCATTCTCAGCTAAATCAAAGCACTTCAGTTTCAAGCCTGCCGATTCAATTTGACGCTGTCAAACTTGGTGTCAGTAATCACCATGCTGAGTCTCTCGACATGACATTAGCTTGCACTTCAACCAAATGCACCAAGTAAAATGAGCAACAACCACATTGCAAGCATCCAAATTAAATCTTTTGACCTCACTATGCAGATCTGTATTTCACCGTATGAAAAAGAGAAAAGATCAAATGCGTGTCTAATCACTCGAAAAGCAGTTTGTGTAAACGCCACATCTTTTCCACCTGTCTGGTAAACTAACCCATATATCTGAGCAATGTTTATGCATATGGTTGTTTAGATCAAGTAACCTCTAGCTGGATCAGCCCCGCCACATGATCTTTACTCAACAACAACAAATGTAAAACACGAACGCATTCCAGTTACCTGTTTAGTCCGTTCTCCTCTTAAGTTACAGATGCTCGCTGAACTTTGAGAAGGCTTGGAGGATGGTGTTTGCTGGCTAATACTGCCAGACGGAGCGATTAGTTATGCATTCAGTCAGATGCAAATATTTCTACAAGCCCAGCGCCTACGACTGAGCTTGCATTTGAGAGGTAAGTGGAGAAAAGCGCAGTTCATCTTATTCTGACAGAATAAGTCCGTTATTGTGGTGCTATGTGTCCGTTAAACCTTCCAGTTGAAGCCTAGCTAAGCTAACGAGGTTAGCGGGCTAATTTCAGTAGCTATTTTAAAACCAGGACGCAGTTTTTCTCCATTAAACTCCGGGTGTTGACGATAAGCTATTTCTTTATTCCCTCCCGGAGCTGCAGTGCTGCTGTCGTCCAAGTCAAATGACAGCATGTTTGTGTGTTTAATTCTCGCGTTGATCTCTCCCCACCGCCATTTTCATCCTCGAGCTACACAAACAAACAGGAGGATCGCTCACGTCACGCAGAAGGTGCGCGACTGCGCTGATCTCTATGGCATAGTTTGAGGCGGTTGCTTAGCGACGCATGACTTGGAGATCTGATTGGTTACGCAGGTTTGTGTGCGATTGAGGAATCACTGGGTTGCGTAGTGTATGGACGTACAATGACGAGGCCCAACAGTGTAGGCTAGAGCAGTGTTTCTCAACCAGGGGTCCGTGGACCCCTAGTGGTCCTTGACATAAGGCCAGGGGGTCCGTATAAAGTATGAATTTTTGTATAAATTTTGTATATTTTGACATGACATGTTCCCATGAAAGAAAAATCCAATATAGCTGATGATTAGGCCAAATACTGGACAAGTCAGCTAACTTGAATTATACTTGACTGCATTTGGTCCTCACAAAGACACAAATGATACGGCTAGAGCATAGATGTATATACGTAGACGCCAGCGACTATTTTTACGGGCCGCTATACGTATCAACTTGACGTCATTCTATGAAGGTATTTTTGGTGCAAAACAACTGACGCTCAGTTGTTTTGCACCAAAAATACCTTCATATCATTCACCATAGTAATCACTGAATATTCGAAAGATGCCACAATCCTGCACAGAACGGCTCAACGGCTCTGTAAGAACCTACAGTATGGTGAATGACGTCAAGTTGACCGTTCCAAGATGGCAGTGGCATCTACGTGCCTGGAGCCGTCGAATGGGGAATCTATACATATCTAGGAGTTAAACACCCTAATCTGTAGGAAGATCAACAAGAAGGTCTTTTTGTACGCTATTGGCCAGTTGTGGTTACTAACTTACTCCATCTCCCTAAACTTGTATTTTGAGTGTGATTCATTGCAGAAAACACACAAGATAAAGATACATTTAACTTGAATTTAATTTGTTGTTGTTTTTTTAAATTTACAAAATAATTATCTTTAAAAAAGCATCATATGACCCCTTTAAAACTTTAGTTTGACTATCCATAAAATATATTTCAGATAGTTACAATTGTAATTCGGCTAGTCATAATTATAATTTGACTAGTCAGAATGATAATTAGAGATATCTGCATTTATAATTGCACTAGTAAGAAATCTGATTAGAGATATATCTAAATACTTTATGACTAGTCAAAACTCCATTGAAGATATCTGTAATTACGTCATAGATATCTTCAATAGACGCGTCACATATACGCAAAGGTAATTAGAGATATCTCTAATTCAGTTTCGACTAGTCACAATTATATTTTAAGATATCTGAATTGTACCTGCTCCTAGTCGATTCTGCTGATGTGTGACGTGAGACTAAATTTACTCAGCTCCTCCCAGAGCACCTCCCTGCCTAATGTTTCGTGCTAACTGCTAACAACATATATAAGTCTGCTTTTGTTGTCACGGAGAGAAAAGCTACTGGATAAAGTGCTTCAGGGATTATTAAATAATATCTGGATGCAGCCATATGTGGTAAAAGGTCTTCAGCGTGCATGTATGTATAGCTCTGTGATTTTAATTGAACCATGGTGCAAAACAGAACTAATGTTCAATAAATGCAGAAAACCGCAAACTGCTCGACTGAATTTATTTATTATATATTTAGACATAATGGAGAACAATGGAATTATACAACAAAAACATGAAAAATAGTACAAATAAATGCATGACGGACAAGAACGATGCTTCATAATATCTCGCAATTCTGAGAAAAAAAGTCAGAATTGTGAGGTAAAAAGTCGCTATTTGTTTATTTATTATTTTTTTATTTAGTGGCGGAGCGCTTCCATAGGAAGTAGCCCACAAGGTGGGAGTATTGTATTGTATTAAAGCAAGAGATCCATGATGATGATATTCTGCTGTGTTCAATGATGAGCGCCAATGTATTCTTTTAACATTATATCAAATGTTGCAACAGCTGACATGAGGCCTATACAAATCCTTAGCTACTGATTTTACATGTGTTCGTTTGTAAATAAAGTCTAACACAATTTAATCCACAGCACACACGTCTCAACATTACGATATAGAAAAGGACAAAAGCCTATCAGAGTCCTCTCTGTATAGCCCACATGCTCCAGCTACATTTTTATTTCCATACTTTTGAATTACTTCTGTATAAAACAGTTTAAAATGACCTAAAGACGCAGGACCTTTATTATACAACTCTTAGACAAAATGACGGCTGACAACAGTTTCCAAGGTAGGATTGATTAATAAAATGTTTAAGGTGGGGCTAAGCAAAGGTGCATTTGCATGCACATTTTAGATATCTATAAAGGAATTTTGACTAGTCACATTGTTAATTCCAGATATCTACATTGAAATTCTTCCTAGTCACAAAGCTAAATGCAGATATCTCCAAAGAAAGATCTAACTAGTCAAAAATCAGATTGAGATATCCATAATTAAATTGCAGATATCTTTAAATGAGTTTTGACTAGGAAGAATTCCAATTCAAGATATCTCTTATTAAGTTTTGCCTAGTCAAAAATCCAATTCAAGATATCTACAACTGTAATTTGACTAGTAATAAATTACTTTCAGATATCTACAAATGTATTTTGGATATCTTTAAGAAATCATGAATTAAAGATATCTGCAATATGATTATGACTAGTCAAACACCAGTTAGAGATACCTTGAATTATAATTTTTACTAGTGTTAATTCAGTTAGAGATATCTCTAATTTAATTACCACTAGTAGAGTTGTAATTTGAGATATCTCTAATTAGAGTTATGCCTAGTACAAAATCAAATATAGATATCGTTGATTACAATTTCTACTAGTCAAAACTCTTTTGTAGATATCCGAAAATATTTTCCAATGGAAGTCAATGGAACAATACGACTAGTCGTAATAGCATTGTAGATATCTCGAATGCATATAATGACTAGTCATAATCACATTGTAGATATCTTAATTCCAATTACGACGAGTCAAAATTGCAGAATAGATAACTGGAACTGGAATTTTGACTAGTCAAAACTAAATTATGACTTGTACAGCAAGGAGTATTTAATGCTAAAATGGCTTGCCATATATCTATGGGCTAGAGAGCGCGGTCGCTCAGGGTATGGGGGCCTGAACACCAGGGGGCCCCCTTGCTTTCAAAGATGATTTAATTTTAGTTTCGTTTTTGAATTTGGCCAGCGGTTATGAAAACATGAATGATAATTTATTTTAATGCGGTGCACTGTCGCCCTTTCTACGTAAAAATCAGTCAAATCATGTAATGTGAATGTCGTAGTCTTGCTCGAGACTAAAAAAACCAGTTGAAAGTGAATCGAATTTACAGCGATTCGAGACGGAGTGAAACAGACAAATGCGTTTCATTGATTCGTTCATAACCATTCATACCCCACTCCACCACAGATATCATATCACTTTCACAGATATCAATAATTCCAAATTGTGTATTGAATTAATTGAGTAAATATGAACGCAGAGGAGAAATCCAGAGGGAAGGAGAAAGCTTGATAATTTTGGCCAGATTGAGGATATAAAAACAGGCCAAAAATAAAAGCAAAGTTAAAAAAGTGTGAATGTTTGATTAACACCCTGCAGACCGGAGGTGGGACAGCTTATTAGACAGGAAGATTTTTTGTTATGACGTTGTCATCATAATGTAGTACGTGATCATTTTCCTATTTGCAGTAAAGTGGGAGTAGATATAGCTCAAAAGGTGGGGGAAAGAATACCAAAGTGGAGGTTTAAATCAGCCAACTGGGATAAGTATAAGGAGGTATGTGAAAGCAAAATGAAGGAAATTAGTAATTTTATGATAGATGTCTATGTTTTTAATAATAAAATATGTGAGGTTCTTCAGAGTACAGCTGTAGAAGTAATAGGTAAGAAGAAGGCAAGCAGCAGGAGGAAAGCTGTGCCATGGTGGAATGAGGAGTGTAATGAGGCAATTATAAGGAGAAATAAAGCCCTCAAGAGGGTAAGAATGTCACTTAACTTTAATGATTTAGTTTATTATAAAAGGGCACAGGCTATAGTGAGAAGAGTAATTCGGACTTCTAAAAGAAATTATTGGAGGGAATTTTGTAAAAGTATTGGTGAAGACATTGAAATTAATGAAGTATGGAGTATGATAAGAAAGATGGGAGGGATACAAATAGATTGCAACATACATGGTTTAATATATAATAATAGACAAATTTGATCTGAAAGCGGAAAAGCAGAGGTGTTTGCAGAAACATTCGTTAAAGTGCATAGTAACTCAAATTTATCAGAGGATTTAAAGAAAAATAGGGACCAGATTCTAAGTAAATAGCCTAATTTATTGGAGAATAAAGGACCACCTGGATGTACGTTGGATTCAGAATTAACCTGGTATGAACTGAAAAAAGCGCTTGCAGGGGTTAAACAAACTTCTCCAGGCTGAGATGACATCCGTTATGAGATGGGAAACCATCTATCAGAAGCATCATTAGATTTAATCTTGAGCCCTTTTAATAAGGTTTGGGAGTCAGGAAAGTTACCAGCTGACTGGAAGCATGGGATTATAATGCCAGTTGCAAAACCAGGCAAGGACCATACGCAGCCAACTAACTACAGGCCCATAGCTTTAACATCTAATTTGTGCAAACTGATGAGTAGACTGGTATATGTCATTGAGAAGAAAAATGTCTTATCACCATACCAAAGTGGTTTTAGAAAAGGGCGTAACACAATGGATACTTGGAATCTGAAATGTTTTAGTCGGGGTATTTTTGATGTTGAAAAGGCCTATGATATGATGTGGAAAGAGGGACTTTTAATTAAATTAGATTAAAGGAAGAATGTATAACTGGATCAGGAATTTCTTGTTCAATAGAACTATACAAGTAAGAGTGGGTATACTGCTTTTTCTCAGATACATACAATAGAGAATGGAACACCTCAGGGTAACGTTAGCAGTCAAATTCTGTTTAATTGAATGATTAATGACATTTTTACAGTTTACAGATTGTTGTATGCAGATGATGGTGCGTTGTGGAAAAGTGTATGCAGACTGCTGTTAATAATGTAGAGAATTGGGCTAATGAATGGGGTTTCCGTTTTTCTGTAGCAAAAACTCAGGCGATATGTTTTGCTAAAAGAAGAATCAATTCTACAGTTAGTATTAAAATGTATGGACAAGAGTTGGAGCAAACATCAGTTGTTCGTTTTCTAGGAATATGGATGGATTTGAAACTGAATTTTAAAATCCAAATATCCAGAAGTTGGTGGACAAATGCAAAAAGGCGTTAAATGTCATGAGATGTCTAGCGGGAGTTGATCGGGGAGCTTGCTGACAGTCCCTTAAAAGAATATATTGTGCTCTGATAAGATCGGCTATTGATTGTGGTAGTATAGTATATAGCTCTGCATCTAATACACAACTTTTATAATTAGAGGCAATACAATCACAAGCAATGAGAATTTGTTGCGGAGCTCTTAGATCATCCCCTTTATCAGCAGTTCATGTAGAGATGGGCGAGATGGTTGATCCATTGGTTGGCACCGGCCCCCCCTGAAATTTGGCTGGCCACCCCAGGTGCCCCCCCCCTACCAGATGTCTTGCCATAGGCTTGTTTTTAGTAAATTTCTAATTTTAGGCGGTTTCTATAGTGTGAGCTTAATGACAATGTCGAGAGCGCATAATGTTACGGTGATCCATGTGCGCGAAGACGAATCTCTCCACTCCCAAGCGGATTTCCTTCACTCACACAAAACTGGACGTGTGCTTTTAACATACATCGTTCCGCAAACAATGGAGATTGTGACAAATGTGGGTTAGCAGAAACTGTAGAACATGTACTTATAAAATGTGAGGCTTATGAAAGAGAACGTTTCCAGCTAAGTCAAGCTTTAAGATATTTGGAAATAAATTATCTGTCACTCCAGGTTCTGTTAGGAGATGGACCGCTATCGAGAATTAGTTTATTATTATTATTATTTAAAGGAAACAGGATTGATTAATAGGATTTAGGATGCCGGGGTTTGTTGTGTTTTTTTTTTTTTTTCTTGCAAGTAGTTCTTGTTTCTAAACTTCCTATCCATTGTGAGCACACTCCTTTCCAGTAGGTGGCGGGAATGCACCTTTAATTTGCTCGCCAACCGCCATTAAATCCTAAAAGAAGACGAAGAAGCCACGTCATCTCCGCGCGACAGCAAACGCGATGGCAGAGTCAGGGTGCGTATTTGGACTTTACAAAAAAAATCCTAAACAATCGGCGATGAACATCTGAAAGTTTCTTTCATATTTTTCATTTTTAGTACTTATGGGATGTCGTTACTTTTTTATTATAGTTATTTTTTTACGGATGGTGTGTAAAGAAAAGTTTACGGGGGTTTAGTAGAGCTTGTTTTCACTGGAGCTACAGCCTCTCTGAACTGATGTCAGAGGCCATATTAATACTCCTGATAAGTCCTGTTTGTTTTCAACTCTTCTCTTTAGTACTAACAGTTTTTTTGATACTGTAATGTGTAGATATTTGTTTTAGATGTGAAAATGCGGAATTTGTTGTTGTGGCGTTAAGGAAGTTGGCAGTATGGAGAAAACTTGCTCGAGTTTATTTGCATTAACGTTATGATATTCAGCATTAGTTTTATTTAAAAAAATGCACGTTTATGTCTTTTGACCTCACGATCCCATATGTGACGATGGCTAGAGAGGTAGTCGAGGACGCATTGTGATCGGATCTGCCATGTCCACACTAGTGTTACGTTCGTGAACGAATCGTTCTTTTTGAACGAATCTTTTTGGTGAACGAATCGTTCTCGTTCACGTAATCCATTGACTCATATTTCTCGTTCACTTAAATATCTCCCTCCAGAGCAGCGCGGCGCTATTGGCAGCGCATGCGCAGATCAGTGAACCGGGTAGCTCTGTGGACTGTTTCATCCTGTGTTGCCAACTGCTTTCAATTGAAAGTAGCTAAAACTGGTAGCTAAATGTCACTAGATGACATCACAATGGCAAATTCACTGATCTATATAAAGATGAATGTAGATCAGTGGGCAAGATGAGAACTTAGATAAGGTTTGGCCAAGCAGTTGCTATATTTGTCCCTAAACTGTTGAAAAAAGTCTCAAAAGGGGCGGGGAAGTCACTAAATCTAGCTACAAAGTAGCTAAATTGGCAACACTGGTTTCATCCTGTCAAAGAATGACTAAACCTCGAGTTTGAGATGTGACGGAGCATGTGATTTGTTGAATGTAGTGAACGAATACGCCCTTCACTGAACAAGTTTCTTTTGAGTCTGAACGAGATCAAGAGATCATCTCGTTCGTGAACGAGATGACCGAACTGATACATGTCGTTCGTGAATGAAATGACTGAACTGGTACATATCTCGTTCGTGACCGAAATGAATGAGAGTGTACCGGGTCAGTCGGCCATTTAGCATGTCAGCAACGATCAGCAATCAGCAGAAAGCGGATGCAAAGCACAGTTATAGGTACTGTGCACATAAACTTGTTTATATATTCATATTTAGCATACAGAACATAACTCAACATTTAATCCCCGATTTATGAATGTGTAAATGTCTGACCAAACAAATACAAATGTTAGTTATGCAAGAAAACCTTGTGCTTTGGTCATCTGAACAACTTATTTAGACTTTATCTATTTAATGAGTAGATTATGCACATGTTTTAATAAAGCCAAATCATTTTGTTTTGGTAATAAGTGAATACGTTCGTTGACTTAAGACAACAGATAAGACACTCTTTTTCGCCACCTGCTGGCGTATTTATGTAATATGAAGAAATCTCTGAACGAATCATTTTGGTGAACGAACTGAAAATGAACGAATCTCTTGAAAGAATCAAAATTTCCATTATAAACAGAGTTTTTCCTTCCGTTTTTAAAAAAATCTCTGTCCACATGAAAACGCAATCGTATGCTATGAAGCACTGCCAAGAGCATGCCAAACCAACAGGTGGCGATATAATCTTAACTGTAAAGCCATGTTTACGGGGAAGTCGTGGCCTAATGGTTAGAGAGTCGGACTCGTAACCCAAAGGTTGCGGGTTCGAGTCTCGTACATGTTGGCCAATCAGAAGCCTGAAGAAGTCTCCAGTAGGCGGAGATAACAGCGCAGGCGCCGACGTCACAACCCAAAATCTCCTCTGTTTCGTTGTCTACACGATAACTCTGCAACTGGAGTTTTTGAAAATCTTCACCCTGGCAGGAGTTTTCAAAAATGTTCGGTTTCAATGAACTGGTGCTGCGCTTGCGTGTGGACGAACAGCCTAATCGCGTAGAACAAGCTGCGGTAGGGCTGCACGATTAATCGCATGCGATATTTAACGCGCATCTTGTCAGAAAGCCGGTTCTGTAATCAGCGGTACAGAGCCGTTGTTCACTGACGAGCTGCGCTAAACCACGTTCATATTCGCGCGATTTTTTGCGCTGCTCATCAGTGAACAACGGCTCTGTGTAGTTAATGCTGCTCAATGTGAAAGCCCGCAGGTGATGGAGATTTACGCTGATTACAGAACCGGCTTTCTGACAAGATGCGCATTAAATATCGCATGCGATTAATCGTGCAGCCCTAAGCTGCGGTTTTAAAAATAACCGCGTTCGTGTGGACCGTGATCTGCTTGATCAGATCACGGTGATCGCATGTTAATGCCAAGTGTAAACGCAGCCGATGAAGCGCTTAAATCTGACTTTATAGGGTTTATGCTGGACGTCACATAATAGCTATGGGCTTTTAAGGTTATCAGCTAACCTGTGCATTTTGACTGTTGGCATTTTATTTCATTTTAATATTCATTTCATAGTGACATCGGTTATGCTCCACTTTGGTACATCCTTTGAAGGGGTTAAACAGCTCCATATTTAATGTACAAAAGATCAGAACCGGACAATAATATATGTAGATTAGGTACATTTGTATGTTTTTAATAAGTAACTAACAACGTTTCGTTTACATCAGTGGTTCCCAATTGTGGTTCTGGAGAACCCTCAACACTGCACATTTTTTTTTCATTAATGAGCTGATGAGTTGAGTCAGGTGATTAAGGAGAATGTGCAGCTTTGGGGGTTCTCCAGGACCAGGATTAGGAATCAATGGTCAACTTTTGGTAACCACAGAGCTTATTTTACTCATAAATTGAAAAACCCTGTTATAAAACCCCATAGGAAAATCTTGAGGGAATCCAGGGTGAATTAGTCTTCTAGGTTTTGATGTCATTCATTCCTGCAGAACTGCAAAGCACAACATCAGAGGAGTCTTAGTAGAAAAGTTAGGTGGAGATTTTTTTTTTTGTTGTTGAATTATCAACAGCAATATGTATTTAATATAAAGACAACAAACAAAGTGAGTTTTGCTTATGTATGACATGACATTTAGTTACTTTGCTGAATTCCTTAAGGGGGTTTGTGGCAAAGTTTAAAAACAATAACAATTCCTATCATAATGCAGGTGTACTATGTACTTGGGGTTATATCGAAACAGAAAGTGCCCAGTTTTAAGCATATCTGTCCTTTTTATTTTGTACATTTAGAATGAATTCTTAATAAAAAAAATTGTGCATATTTAATGTCTTTTGTTCAGAACCGAGAAAGTAATCAAGCTTGTTCCTGAGAATCTTCTCAAGAAACGCAAGGCGTACCAGGCTATCAAAGCTACTCAAGCCAAACTTGCGTTACAGCAGAAGAGAAAAGTGAGAATTCCTCCTTTGTAACCTGCTGTTATAGTCCAATTATTGCTTCAGAAAAAAATTGAAATTGTGAACTTCACCAGGTCCAAAAAGGAATTCCCTTGAAGTTTAAGCGCTTGGAGGAGTTTTTGAAAAACAGCAAGAGGAGGAATCGAGATGAGACACGACTCGCCAGACTCAAACAGAGACCTCTGCCGCCCATGCCCCCAGCAAAGAACAGCCTGGTGTTTGCTGTCCGCATCAGAGAGTATGGTCAACTTATTCATCATTCATAATGAGGTTAAAGGGGTAGTTCTCCCAAAAATGACAATTCTCTCGTCATTTACTCACCTTCATGTTATTCTACACCTGATGGAACATAAAGTGCATTAGACTCAACCAACATTCATTCTGTGGACAAAACCAGTAAACAATTGGTCAAAATATCTACTTATGTGAAATGATTGAAAGTAAGATGAATGAGTGAAATAATTTGAATTTTTGAGTGAATTGTACCTTTCCACATCTGCTTGAATATGTTTTTAATTTTCTCGCATGATTGCTTGTTAGGATCAAAGGCGTGAGCCCCAAAGTGATGAAGGCCATTCAGATGCTGAGGCTGAGGAAGATCTTTAGTGGCACCTTTGTGAAAGTCAGCAAGGCTTCTATAAAAATGCTTAAGACAGTGGAACCTTATGTTGTGTGGGGGTGAGTAATCATATAATGGTCATTTAACATGAAAAACATCTGAATAGGTTTTAAAAACACCAGATCTGCAGATTGGCTTTGACTTTCAGCAACTATTGTTGACTCATCCACACTAAATCAGGACAAAAACTGAGCAAAAGTCATGTGGAATATTCCAGGTTTTTAGATGTATTTTTTTTTATTTAAAGAGCTGGCAGTGTTCTGTCTTTTATTGACTTTCACTTGTTTGATTTATTGTTGTGATCTCTTAACAGATATCCCAATTTGAAATCAGTCCGTGAGCTCATATTAAAAAGAGGTCTGGCGAGGATTGACAAGAGAAGGATTCCTCTGACCGACAATACACTCATAGAGCAGCATCTCGGTAAGTCATTGACATGGTAGATGCATTTCATTCAGTGGGAGATTGGGCATTTTGAGGTACCTAACAAAACGTTAAGAATGAACTTTAACAAGCAAAAGGATTCATGTAATAAACTTTTGCATGGAGGTTTTTTTTTTGTTTTTTTTTTAAACGAGGCAGTGAACCTGGTAGCAATCCTTTGTGGAAAATGGGAATTTGTGTAAATATTCGAAATGCACAGAAGTAAAATAAATTCTTTGATATTCTGTGATGGTATAAGTGTCTAACAGTCTTTCATATTCATACTGACGATTAAACATTTTAATGAAATGTATATTCTGAACGGGTTTCTTTTGTTTGTATCTCAAGGACAATATGGGATCATCTGTTTGGAGGACCTTATTCACGAGATCTATTCTGCTGGAAAGAACTTCAAGGTGGTAAACAACTTTCTGTGTCCGTTCCGTTTGTCAGTACCAAGACATGCTGCTAAAGACAAAGTTGGACTGCTGAAAGATGTTGGTGATCCTGGACCCAGAGCCGAAGACATAAACACAATCATCAGGAAACTCAACTGAGCTAACAGACTTTTATGGACTGCTGTTTTGTCACCATATTTCCTTGACTGTAAAGGTTATTGTCTATAATTTTTATTAAACGATTGAAAATTTCACACTTTTTTTTCATAAGCTTTTTTGAAAATAGGTTATTTTCAGAAGTAATTATGTACCTATGCTCCATTCCCTTTTAGCGGTCACACTAAACTTTTCGTTCTACTGACTTCCATTTGTACATATGTGAATTTGGAAGAGCAGAAATGCAAGCTCATGTGAAGAAGTTTCGCATTTCTTTGTGTTCCAAAGTTTAAGTTTGGCGAATTCTGACCTGCGAATTTGTATCACATGAAAACATGTGACCAACAGAATATTGATACGTCACGGCATGACGGTGAAAGCATACATTTAAAACTACTTAAAAGTGGAGAAGGTTGTATGTTTTTACATTTTGGGTTTATTGTTATGTGGTGAATTTAAGTTTTTAAAAGACGCTGCAGCGCCTGACAGCATATCATGACAGTTGCAATGTATGAAGAAATTTTGTGTGCTCAAAGTTTAATGTGACCGGGGCTTAGCTTCATATTCATACTGAAAGCTTTTGAGGGTCAAGGTGAAGCGCTCAAAAATAACATTCAAAAAAAAATTCAGGAAGGTAGGAATTACATTAATTATAAGATAAAGTAGGAGTAATAAATTCTGTTGTCTTTATGGAAGGGAGTAAAAGAATCACCAGATGTAACTAGTCAATGTCAGTCTACCAATCACACTGAAGCAAGGGCTCACTTGTAAAGTTTGACCTTGTCAATAAACATGATTTTGCAGTGTGACATTACACTGCAATTTTTGGGCTATGCAGCACCAAAACTATGGAGTTTTTTCATGAGTGAGTTATTTTATTCAAAACCAAAGAAAAGATACTTAAAAAAAAAAAAAAAAAAAAAGATTAGTAATAATATTTAAAGAGAAAATAATTATATATATATTGTTATACCTTTATTACATCACATTATCACATTATTATTTATAAAGGATGAGATATTTGGTTTTCAAAGTGCCTATTGTATTCTGTACATTACAAACATGTCTAAAATAAAATAATTACAAACTTTTACTATATATATATATATATACAGCGGGTAAAAGGAAGTCAAGTCAAGTCAAGTCTGCTTTATTGTCAATTCTTCCACATGTACAGCACATACACACAGAATTGCTGTTGTTGAGCCATGTTTCCGTGAACACAAAAACACAACAGTCTCTTACAGTCCTCTGAGTTGAGCGTAGTAGTCGGATGTAGTCCAGTTTATTGTCCAAACAGCGTACGTTAGCCAGTACGATGGTGGGGATAGCTGGCTTGTGTGGGTTAGCCGCTAGCCTAGCCCGGATACCTCCGCGCTTGCCCCTCTTCTGCTTCCTCTCACGCCGCTTGTGGCGCCTCCGCTGTGGGCGAGATGCAGTAGTGGGGGTCGGTGATGGTGTGGGCCTCCGGAGCAGACCGGAGTATTGAACACCACCATTTTTCTCAGTAAATATATTTCTATGGTTCTGTTGACATGAAGTTTTCACCAGATGCCGGTAACAATCCAGGTAATCCATGCATACAAAGAAAACAAAACAAATAAATTCAGAAATTAAGTTCTGTGTAATAAAGTAGAATGACATGGAAAAAGTATTGAAAACATGAAGGAAGGGAGGTGCAAAAAGGCATGAAAAGCCAAGACACCAGCTGAAATCTAATCAGTCATCATCTTTAGCTGAAGTCTATCAGTAATTAGAAAGCAATCCTGCCCCTTGTCAGCGGAAATTAATATTAGCTGGTTCAGTCCCAACTGATGGCCTATAAAAAGGTGTCTCATGAAACAACGTGTCACACAAGAAACATTTCATGATGGGTAAAAGTAAAGAGCTTTCTCAAGACCTTCGCAACCTTATTGTTGCAAAACCTGGCATTGGTTACAGAAGGATTTCTATACTTCTGAATGTTCCAGTGAGCACTGTTGGGGCCATAATCCGGAAGTGGAAAGAACATCATTTCACCATAAACCGGCCGCCATGACCAGGTGCTCCTCGCAAGATTTCTGTGAAAATAATTATCAGAAGAGTTGTCTAAGAGCCAAGGATCACTTGTGGAGAGCTTCAGAAAGACCTGGAATTAGCATGTACAATATAAAGTGATTCTTCTTAAAGAGGCAAACAGACACAGGAAGTGCTCGTGATACCAAGTTTTAGGCATTGTTCACATAAAGCTAGAAAGGGAAGGAATAAATAAAGAGAAAGACAAAGTTTTTTTTAAATTTAGGATGAAGTCAAATAGCGTCGAAAGAGATGAGTTTTCAGCTGTCGCTTGAAAATTGTCAGAGATTCAGCATTCCAGATAGGGGTGAGAAGATCATTCCACCAGCCAGGAATGGTGAACGAGAACGTTCTGGAAAGTGATTTTGAGCCTCTCTGTGATGGTACCACGCGGCGTCACTCACTAGCAGATATTTACTGAGAAAAATGGTGATGTGTTCAATACTTATTTTATCCGCTGTATATAATGATAGTAATTTGACTTTTGAGTCATGAGTTAGTTTTTTTAATAATGCTCTATTCAAGAACAATAAAATGAGAAATATTCATTCAAAAGTAAAAAAAAAAAAAAAACCTATAACAATAAACCCTTAATAAACCAGTGCCAGAGTACAATACAATAATAATAATAATTAGTAATGTTTTACATAAGTAATAATATTGAAAGAGAAAATAGTTTTATATATATTGTGATTCCTTTATTACATCACATATATGTAATAAAGGAAAATAGTTTTATGTATATAAAAGTGCCTATTGTATTCTGTACATTACAAACACACACACACACACACACACACACACACACATATATATATAATAATTTTGTAGGCTCTAATATATTTTTTACCTTTAAACTCAATAAAGCTAGAAATCATATTTAAGTCAGACCATTTAATTTTGTGAATGTGAACGTTTCTCATTAAAATACGTCGTGAGTGAGTTTTTGTTTTACATGAATGAATGACTGAATTATTAATTTTAATTTTCAACATGTATAACACATTCTGAGAGTTTTTTCCCCCTCGGGAAGTACGGATGATCACTTTATGAGAGCCGCGAGTGAGGTAGCGGCATGGTGACGTTTCAGCGTGACGTCGGAAGCACATGTGTATCAACTAGCCTTCCATACTATGGAGCGGCAACCTTTACTGTGATGTCAAGGAGAGTAGGAGAAGGGGTGGTCTGAACCGAGACTGCTTTAAGCCTTTCTCCATTCATCACTCGTTATTCATCGGATGAACTCTGACCAAGGTAAGATAATACATGATGGCTGAGCAGAATGAATGATAAGGTCGCTAAAAGGCACTGCCTAAACTGCCAGAGCACATCGCGCGCGGCAGCCTAGGCAGCTTCGTTGATTACAATGGGAGCGTTCTATTTATTTGCGTCGCAGCGTACACAAGCGTATGTTCTGGTGGGTAGCGCACGTTTTGCTCTGTCGTGACGAAACAGTGTCACCCTTTTACATCAGTATGTAATTTCCTTCAGGCATCGCGGTATTCTCCGCAGCTATTGCATGTAAAGGACACAGTCATCCAGCTACGTTGTAGCTGTCGGATGCAGCTCTTCGTAGATTTTCTTTACATCGGGTGATATCTATAACTTATCTAACTATGAATATTCGAAGCCTCTCTCTCTCTCTCTCTCTCTCTCTCTCTCTCTCTCTCTCTCTCTCT
>NW_015540932.1:606911-610490 GCF_001515605.1 Sinocyclocheilus anshuiensis
TCTCTCTCTCTCTCTCTCTCTCTCTCTCTCTCTCTCTCTCTCTCTCTCGCTGTAAGTTAGTACGCGCGCAATCTATTCGTTTTCGAGCTCGTGGCTCTGTTGCTCGCGAATAGCGCGTGGGTTGAGACATTGACCGGTAATAGTGAACGATCTTCGTTTTTACTAAACGTAATTTTTTCTTTAATTTTACGCGCATGGAATGTCGTTTAAGAATTTTTTTTTTTTTTTAATTAGATTAAAATTAATTTAAAAACAGCGTTGCGTCCCGACATTAAAACGAATAGGGAAATGTCATGGTGTCACTGACTGAAACATAACACGCGCGACGTGCCAGAGTGTGCAGAACCGTTTTCATGAAAATGTTTATAATAACTATAGGCCTACTTTAAATGTAAGATGATAAATGTCAACTTTAGAGGAAAAAGGTAGATCCTATACGCTTTGAATAAAAAGTGTCCAGGACATTGTCATTATGTATCAATATGCAGATTCACCAAGTAGAACAAAAATTCGAATTAACCAATCAGGTGTAAATGTAGTAAATGTCAAGTTTAGGCTTACAACAAGGGTTAGGGCTTTTACAATATTATTATTCACCTTTCATTTCCCTCTGATTTTAGGGATAAGTTATGGGGAGGGAGGGTTAGGTTTAGGGCTAGGGATAGGGTTAGTATGCCAATAAGTTGCAGCAAAGTGTTTGTCGGATCTCATATGGACAAATCTTGATCTTTGAACATTAATTTCTGCAGAGTATTACAGCCAAACATTGTTTTATAAAGTCAGGTTGCAGTTGTAAAAAGATCTACAGCCATGATTAATGGTTTGTTGGATGGATAAATTTAAATGGATAGTGTTATGAAATCAGTTCTCCTCAAGTTCATACAGATGCCCAGCAGAGTAACCAGAAAGTGCAGGGTTTAAGGGTTAGGGAAAGTGTTAAGGGTTTGAAACAACGCAAGGGTGAATAAATGATGACAGAATTATCATTTTTGGCTGAACTGTCCCTTTTAGTGCCTTGGTGGTTTACATTTAGTCCAGTCTTCCTAAGTTGCTAATCCTGGTGCTGGTGAAACAATGACTTCAGGCATTGTTAATCATGTTGGTTGGCCCGCTGTTGTGCTGTGAGCTTGGTATTTTAAGGAGAGCAACAGCTTTTCATGAACTTGATTTTACCAGTACTATAATTCATGTCTGAACTTGTTCTATTCAATACCATTGTCTTGTTTTATTTCCTGTTATCTGAGAGATTAATATGGTTCTTATGACTCCAACACATTCATTTTGGCCTATCGCTGTGTTAGAATATAAACAATTATAGTTATTTTTACTTGATTATTATACTAATTATATTATTATTGTTATTATTAATATTATTTTTTATATCATTTTTAATAATTTTTTCTTGTAAAGCTGTATCTATCAGTGATGCATCTTATTAAACTCTTTATCTTTATTATTAGTTTTTCAGTTTTATTATTATTTTATGATTCAGATATATTTTATTATTTTATTGTTGTTAGTATTAATAATTAGGTTCGCATAGATATAATTTCTATGTATGGCATGTATGACTTGAACGTTCAGCTTTTTAAAGATGGTGGTTTGAGGATTCATTTCTGACATACGTAATATAAGAACATATTGTCAGTTGTTATCAAGGGTTCCCTGCTGATATGAAAAGCAAAATAAAGATGCAAAAGAATTAGTGCTAAGCAACGATTAATCGCGATTAATTGCATCCAAAATAAAAGTTTTTGTGTACATACATAATATGAGTGTGTACTGTGTATATTTATTATGTATATAAATACACACACATGCATGTATATATTTAAGAAAAATGTTTATGTATTAAATAAATTTATATATAATATAAATTATATGAATATAAATATATACATGTAAATATTTTCAAAATGCATACTGTATGTGTGTCTTTTTATATACATAATAAATATACACAGTACACACTCATATTATGTATGTACACAAAAACTTTTATTTTGGATGCAATTAATCGCGATTAATCGTTGCTTAGCACTAATTCTTTTGCATCTTTATTTTGCTTTTCATATCAGCAGGGAACCCTTGATAACAACTGACAATATGTTCTTATATTACGTATGTCAGAAATGAATCCTCAAACCACCATCTTTAAAAAGCTGAACGTTCAAGTCATACATGCCATACATAGAAATTATATCTATGCGAACCTAATTATTAATACTAACAACAATAAAATAATAAAATATATCTGAATCATAAAATAATAATAAAACTGAAAAACTAATAATAAAGATAAAGAGTTTAATAAGATGCATCACTGATAGATACAGCTTTACAAGAAAAAATTATTAAAAATGATATAAAAAATAATATTAATAATAACAATAATAATATAATTAGTATAATAATCAAGTAAAAATAACTATAATTGTTTATATTCTAACACAGCGATAGGCCAAAATGAATGTGTTGGAGTCATAAGAACCATATTAATCTCTCAGATAACAGGAAATAAAACAAGACAATGGTATTGAATAGAACAAGTTCAGACATGAATTATAGTACTGGTAAAATCAAGTTCATGAAAAGCTGTTGCTCTCCTTAAAATACCAAGCTCACAGCACAACAGCGGGCCAACCAACATGATTAACAATGCCTGAAGTCATTGTTTCACCAGCACCAGGATTAGCAACTTAGGAAGACTGGACTAAATGTAAACCACCAAGGCACTAAAAGGGACAGTTCAGCCAAAAATGATAATTCTGTCATCATTTATTCACCCTTGCGTTGTTTCAAACCCTTAACACTTTCCCTAACCCTTAAACCCTGCACTTTCTGGTTACTCTGCTGGGCATCTGTATGAACTTGAGGAGAACTGATTTCATAACACTATCCATTTAAATTTATCCATCCAACAAACCATTAATCATGGCTGTAGATCTTTTTACAACTGCAACCTGACTTTATAAAACAATGTTTGGCTGTAATACTCTGCAGAAATTAATGTTCAAAGATCAAGATTTGTCCATATGAGATCCGACAAACACTTTGCTGCAACTTATTGGCATACTAACCCTATCCCTAGCCCTAAACCTAACCCTCCCTCCCCATAACTTATCCCTAAAATCAGAGGGAAATGAAAGGTGAATAATAATATTGTAAAAGCCCTAACCCTTGTTGTAAGCCTAAACTTGACATTTACTACATTTACACTTTATTGATTAATTCGAATTTTTGTTCTACTTGGTGAATCTGCATATTGATACATAATGACAATGTCCTGGACACTTTTTATTCAAAGCGTATAGGATCTACCTTTTTCCTCTAAAGTTGACATTTATCATCTTACATTTAAAGTAGGCCTATAGTTATTATAAACATTTTCATGAAAACGGTTCTGCACACTCTGGCACGTCGCGCGTGTTATGTTTCAGTCAGTGACACCATGACATTTCCCTATTCGTTTTAATGTCGGGACGCAACGCTGTTTTTAAATTAATTTTAATCTAATTAAAAAAAAAAAAAAAATTCTTAAAGGACATTCCATGCGCGTAAAATTAAAGAAAAAATACC
>NW_015540932.1:612669-615954 GCF_001515605.1 Sinocyclocheilus anshuiensis
GGTATTTTTTCTTTAATTTTACGCGCATGGAATGTCCTTTAAGAATTTTTTTTTTTTTTTTAATTAGATTAAAATTAATTTAAAAACAGCGTTGCGTCCCGACATTAAAACGAATAGGGAAATGTCATGGTGTCACTGACTGAAACATAACACGCGCGACGTGCCAGAGTGTGCAGAACCGTTTTCATGAAAATGTTTATAATAACTATAGGCCTACTTTAAATGTAAGATGATAAATGTCAACTTTAGAGGAAAAAGGTAGATCCTATACGCTTTGAATAAAAAGTGTCCAGGACATTGTCATTATGTATCAATATGCAGATTCACCAAGTAGAACAAAAATTCGAATTAATCAATAAAGTGTAAATGTAGTAAATGTCAAGTTTAGGCTTACAACAAGGGTTAGGGCTTTTACAATATTATTATTCACCTTTCATTTCCCTCTGATTTTAGGGATAAGTTATGGGGAGGGAGGGTTAGGTTTAGGGCTAGGGATAGGGTTAGTATGCCAATAAGTTGCAGCAAAGTGTTTGTCGGATCTCATATGGACAAATCTTGATCTTTGAACATTAATTTCTGCAGAGTATTACAGCCAAACATTGTTTTATAAAGTCAGGTTGCAGTTGTAAAAAGATCTACAGCCATGATTAATGGTTTGTTGGATGGATAAATTTAAATGGATAGTGTTATGAAATCAGTTCTCCTCAAGTTCATACAGATGCCCAGCAGAGTAACCAGAAAGTGCAGGGTTTAAGGGTTAGGGAAAGTGTTAAGGGTTTGAAACAACGCAAGGGTGAATAAATGATGACAGAATTATCATTTTTGGCTGAACTGTCCCTTTTAGTGCCTTGGTGGTTTACATTTAGTCCAGTCTTCCTAAGTTGCTAATCCTGGTGCTGGTGAAACAATGACTTCAGGCATTGTTAATCATGTTGGTTGGCCCGCTGTTGTGCTGTGAGCTTGGTATTTTAAGGAGAGCAACAGCTTTTCATGAACTTGATTTTACCAGTACTATAATTCATGTCTGAACTTGTTCTATTCAATACCATTGTCTTGTTTTATTTCCTGTTATCTGAGAGATTAATATGGTTCTTATGACTCCAACACATTCATTTTGGCCTATCGCTGTGTTAGAATATAAACAATTATAGTTATTTTTACTTGATTATTATACTAATTATATTATTATTGTTATTATTAATATTATTTTTTATATCATTTTTAATAATTTTTTCTTGTAAAGCTGTATCTATCAGTGATGCATCTTATTAAACTCTTTATCTTTATTATTAGTTTTTCAGTTTTATTATTATTTTATGATTCAGATATATTTTATTATTTTATTGTTGTTAGTATTAATAATTAGGTTCGCATAGATATAATTTCTATGTATGGCATGTATGACTTGAACGTTCAGCTTTTTAAAGATGGTGGTTTGAGGATTCATTTCTGACATACGTAATATAAGAACATATTGTCAGTTGTTATCAAGGGTTCCCTGCTGATATGAAAAGCAAAATAAAGATGCAAAAGAATTAGTGCTAAGCAACGATTAATCGCGATTAATTGCATCCAAAATAAAAGTTTTTGTGTACATACATAATATGAGTGTGTACTGTGTATATTTATTATGTATATAAATACACACACATGCATGTATATATTTAAGAAAAATGTTTATGTATTAAATAAATTTATATATAATATAAATTATATGAATATAAATATATACATGTAAATATTTTCAAAATGCATACTGTATGTGTGTCTTTTTATATACATAATAAATATACACAGTACACACTCATATATTATATAAACAAAAACTTTTATTTTGGATGCAATTATTCGCAATTAATCGTTGCCCAGCACTAAAAAGAATATAAAAGATTAAGTTGTTATAACATAACATGTACATGACTGACGGCCTTGCCATCTAAATAGGGATGAAAATTGAAAGTACATTTGCTTTGTTGGTAGAAAACATTTGGTTTTAGAATGACTAATTCCACTAAATTAATGTGTTAAATTGACATCCCTATTTATAAGACAAATATTCTGCCTTTTTTTAAATAAGGCAAATTATAGAGGCTCTCATGCTAAACCACCATAAATAATGGGACAGTTGGGTTGTTAGTTGATTGGATGGTCCAGAACAGCTGATATTCACTATTTATCGGCCATGTCAGGGTACGCTGTGTAATACAGTGGGTTCTCATGCTGCTGATGAGTCATAAGCTGTGCTTAATGGATCATATGCAGGAACAGGGCTTGATCATAGAGGCTAAAGAAAATCAAACAGACACTTTGCTATGCCTTTATCCCACTGTTTGATCCTCAAAAGCCTTGTGATCATAGAAACGATACAGGTTTGTCCCTTTTTTTGCCTTTGATACATCTCATTTAATTTCTTATCCATCATAGATTTTGTGTTTTTTAAAGTATTGAACTAAAAAACCCAAGCTATTTTGCACAGTAACAGGAAAGAATCTGAGCAAACAGTCCATTTTGACAGCATAGTGAGTTGACAAATCTTGGCCCGTGTGTCCTTGAATTTTTCATCACTGCTCTGCAGATAAGAACTGGTTTGTCCTTTCTTTTCTTGAAATAATATGTGAGAAAGATTAAACTGGTGTGAAACCCTCCATTCCAACCCAAACATCGTTTGTGCGGTGTTGTTATCTAAGCTGTCACAGACCTTCTAGGTCAGAGTCTTTCACTCATGTCCTTATCATCTTTCAGCAAACTAGCCGACACAACAGCTTTGATGACACAAAATGAATTGAGATACGTGAGTTTTGTCCATGATATACCATTATCAACTGCCTATCAAAGCCTATAAAATTATTTTGTCATTCATTTCATATTAAGTCTATGGCTTGGCTTAGATTCCAGAGAACTAGTTGTTTAAAGGTCTTCCCACCTGCTGTTAGAGTCATGTGGAGTATATTTCAACACATGATGTCCCACAGCCAGGGTTTGAAATGAATAACCTGCCAAATGCAGGTGAAAATCAGCCATGGTGGGTAACACATATTAAAGGGATAGTTCACCCAAAAATGAAAATTCTGTCATTAATTACTCACCCTCATGTCGTTCCAAACCCGTAAGACCTTCGTTCATCTTCGGAACACAAATTAAGATATTTTTGATGAAACTTGAGAGCTCTCAGACCCTGCATAGACAGCAACGGAACTGTAATGTTCCCATGTCCAGAAACTAGGGATGCACCGATACCACTTTTTCCAGTACTCGCCCGATACCGATACTTTTATTTTTGGTACT
>NW_015540932.1:616593-617149 GCF_001515605.1 Sinocyclocheilus anshuiensis
GAGTACGAGTACGAGTACAGGAGCTCAGTATCGGGCCCGATACCGATACCAGTATCGGTATCGGTGCATCCCTACCAGAAACGTAGTAAGGACATCGGTAAAACAGTCCATGTGACATCAGTGGCTCAAGAATACTTTTTGAGCGCAAAGAAAACAAAAATAACAATTTTTTTCAACAATTCTTCTCCCCCGAGTTACGTCTTCCGCCATTTTAGAGAGTATCATAAGTTTACAACACATACGCACGCTTTCCCCTAAGCATAAACAACGCTGATTACGCAGATTACGTTCATGTGCGCGCTTTCTCCCCCGAACGTAAACAACGCTGATTACGTTCATGTGCATGCTTTCTCCTCCGAACGTAAACAACGCTGATTACGTCGATTATGCTCTTGGGTACTCTCCAAAATGCCGGAAGACATAATTAGGGGGAGAAGAATTGTTGAAACATTTTTTATTTTTGTTTTCTTTGCGCTCAAAAAATATTCTCGTAGCTTCGCAAAACTGAAGTTGAGCCACTGATGTCACATGGACTGTTTTACCGATGTCCTAACTA
>NW_015540932.1:617977-618867 GCF_001515605.1 Sinocyclocheilus anshuiensis
CGGAAGACATAACTCGGGGGAGAAGAATTGTTAAATAAATTGTTATTTTTGTTTTCTTTGTGCTCAAAAAGTATTCTCGTAGTTTCGCAAAACTGAAGTCACATGGACTGTTTTACCGATGTCCTTACTACGTTTCTGGACCTGGGAACATTACAGTTGCGTCTATGCAGGGTCTGAGAGCTCTCAGATTTCATAAAAAAACATCTTAATTTGTGTTCCGAAGATGAACGAAGGTCTTATGGGTTTGGAACAACATGAGGGTGAGTAATTAATGACAGGATATTCATTTTAGGGTGAACTAACCCTTTAACTCATTAGCTAATTTGGTGGGTTATGATTCATGAATAATTTCTTTCCACTTTGCATGCCATCGCTATCAGAACCCTTCCCCTAAAACGATCTGTATATATATATATATTTATACAGATTACAGATTAGATACAGATTTTCAGTGTGGTTTTCATTTGGACCTAGTTACACAAGTGAGTTAAACTCAAGTGTTTTTGACCTCAAAATGACAAATCTCATATTTGCTGTAGTACTCATAGGCTGTATTGTTCCGCTGGACAGGACAGGATTGTGTGCAGTAAATTGTGTCCATTGTATGCAACTAATTTACAGATATTGCATGTGTAGTAGGGATGTAACGATTCACTCAACTCACGATTTGATTCGATTCACGGTTTTGATTTCACGATTCGATTCGATTCACGGTTATTGTTATTTTTTTAACAAAATGAGATTTAAGACAAATTATAAATTAAATGTGTCCTGCTATTATTGCTTGGACAAAATGCTGCACATTTCTTTGTGAAATTGAAATATAACACTATAATAATATACTAATATAGCTCTTGTATATTATTGCTCTTTTGTTGGTTTTGATTGCT
>NW_015540932.1:619044-637841 GCF_001515605.1 Sinocyclocheilus anshuiensis
CAACCGATTTGAATTGTCACATATTTGAATCGATTTTCAACCGGCTCGCGGTTAATCGTTACATCCCTAACATTGTGTAGTGAATAAATGACAATGAGCAAACTCACAAATGCAAGAAAGTTTAGTATGATGCTTGACCTTTGACCATTTTACAGGGTGTTATGTAACTTGCCTGCTATTAAATGTCATTTACATGACATGAATTAATATGAAATATGTCTGAAATGCATGACAGTCTCTTCTGATCACTTTTGAAGTTTACACTATACTGTTTGGGGTTGGTAAGATTTTTTAAAAATGTTTTTGAAAGACTCTTGTGTTTACCAAGGTTGCATTTTTTAATCAAAATTAAAAACAGTAATTTTGAAATATATTACAATTTAAACTGATGGGTTTATATATATATATATATATATATATACAGTGGGTACGGAAAGTATTTGAAGGGGGTCTGAATACTTTCCGTACCCACTGTATATATATATATATATAGTAAAGCTACAGTATGTGATAATAGTTTGACTTGCTATATTTCATCAGCATCATCCTCTCAGTGTCACCTATTACATTTTATCATTGAGTCTGACTCCTCTGGCCTAAATACACTGACCCACATGTTTGTGTATATAAGCTTGAGCACTACAGAATGTCAGAAAATGTTAGAATAGTTGCTTGTAAGCTGGTTTGTTACGACAGGAAGCCCTAGTGGCACAATATTAAATTAAAAAGAGATTTTTAAGTCACATGATGACTCATCGAATAAACTGTTATGTCATTATGTCTCACAAGACCAGTGCGTGGTTTTCAGTGGGTTGTGTGATTGATAAACTAGTGATTGTGTTTTATTTTATTTCATTTTATGTATGTATTTATTTATTTCTTGAACAAGGCACTGAGAGCAATCATTTTGTTTGGCTCATTAAGACATTTATTTTGTATTGATCAATGTCTGGAACTTCACAAAACAATGAGAACAAGACTGTAACTTTTCAGTTATTTCATTTATTTACTTTGAAGTTTTGAGTGGCATGAAATATAGAAACCAAAACAATCTAATTATTCTTTTACATAGATGATGTGTTTTCTGTGTTATTTTTAATTAAACCTTTGTTAAATGTTTTCATGCTGAATCACACGGCTAAAACCATGCTGTGTCCTAAGGCCACCTACTAGCAGCTCAGAAAACATAATGTAGAGCTTTAATCAAATGAGGTGAGCCAGCAGTGCTTTCAGCTTTAACTTTAGTGACATCTTTACAGCAGCAGTTCTAGAAATTCTACTGATATTACAAAACAACTGTGTGTTACACATACTGACTAACACGTAATTTAAGGTTACATGTATTTGTATTATGATATAGTTAAATAATCTCTTAATTAATTATAAAATAGCTTAATTCCTGCCATGAAGGTTCTTTTCTTCATTGTTGTGACAATATTAAAAACATGTTGTCACTAATTTCATTGACAAAATTATCGTTCCATACTGACATGATTTTAATTCTGTGCAACATAAGATATTTTGAAGAATGTTCTTGTTGCTTTATTGTTTACTAATAAAAAAGCCTACATGTTATAGATCTTATAGTGAATGATTCATCTATGTATGTTATACTGTATATATATCCTGTAAGAAAAACAGACTTCTTTCTGATGAATTCTTTTTTTTTGATAATCTTATTACATTTGTACGTACTTCACAATACGGAAGATTAACTTGATTGCTACTTTGATTCGATTGCGACTTTTTATGTGTATAAAAAGGCCAAATTGTGATGTAAAACAATTTGAAAAAGGTATGCTGTCCTAATTTAGAGGCACTCATCATAAACTGTAAACCTTTCTACTCGCCGCGGGAGTTTTCCTCTTTCATTCTCGTGAATGTGTACAGTGTTATATTACATCCCTTCTGTGTTATTCCTATGTATGTATGCACTATCATGTATGTCTGCACTATGTTTGTACTTTCTTCTACACTGGAAGCTCCTGTCGTCAAGTCAAATTCCTTGTGTGTGTAAACATACTTGGTAATAAAGCTCTTCTGATTCTGATTCTGATTCTAAAATACATTGTCTCTTTTAAGTTGTTTTGCACATACTGCACAATGCATTTGTGGAAATGTTTCCTTACTGCTAATTTGGAAAATCTTTAAATCTAGACAGTAAGTGTAATGTGGATATTCTGCATTTTTGCCTAAACAATCTTTTTATTTATTTCTTATAGCAACTCTCCACTGACACGCCACTGTTCATTCAGGGGCCACATCACTCCGTGTGTTCCTCTCCAGACCTCACGGCATCATGGGGGACGTAGTTCAGATGCACTTCAGCACAGTGGATTATGTGATTTTCGTCATGCTGCTAGTGGCCTCCGCCGGAATCGGCCTTTACTATGCCTTCTCAGGGGGTCGTCAGAGGACCACACAGGAGTTCCTGCTGGCCGACCGTAGCATGCGCTGCCTTCCGGTGTCCCTTTCACTGCTGGCCACCTTTCAATCAGCGGTGGCCATCCTGGGTGCCCCATCTGAGATTTACACACACGGCACGCAGTATTGGTTCCTGGGCTGCTCCTACTTCCTGGGCCTGCTCATCCCTGCACACGTTTTCATACCAGTTTTCTATCGGCTCCACCTTAGCAGCGCGTATCAGGTAGTACATTAGAAATTCACTTTGTTTGTTTGTTTGAGAGACTGGAGTATGTGTCACTTTTTGGGAATCAAGAGTCAGTTTCACAAAGTAGTAAGTGAATGATCCATTAGGGAATTTGTCTGAAATTTAAGGATTTTACAAAATCCTTATCTAGTAATCATTAAACAACTGGAAAGTTAATGGGAAAAAAACATGGATATTCATTGGTCAGAAGGGTGGGAACTTTGTAAATTGACCTGCAAGTGCAAAATTGAAGCATTCTCACAACAAGTGGTCTTAGACTTTTGGAGCCCACTTTAACATTATAAGGATAATGGACAGTCAGTTAGTATAGCAAAATAAATCCCAACATTATGCAAAAAATATTTGATAGCAGAATTCTAACCCGTCAAAATCAAGCATTCCAGAAATCCAAATATACTATTTTATTACAGTAAATAAGATACTGTTCAAAAGTTTGGGGAATGTTTTTAGAAAGTATTTATTATTACATTTGTTCAATTTAATGCATGCTTGATGAATCCATCTCAATCCATCTGACTGAAAATTATTATGTAATATTTGTAAATTGCAGTCCTCCGGCTGTACCAAAACACGCTCTATGGGATTTTACACTGTTTCTGTTTGTATTAAATTCTTGCCTTCTTTTTCTTCTTCATAGTATCTGGAACTTCGTTTTAGTAAAAGTGTTCGGATATGTGGCACTGTGACCTTCATCTTTCAGATGGTGAGTTGTGGTTACCACCTGGATGTGTGCAATAGGATATTAAAACCTTTAGGAGTATAATCTAATAATCTAAAGTAATATTGTCTTTTACTCCAGTTTTGTTAGGCACAAAGTTGTCAGTATAAAAACTTGAACTTTCACCGACAAACTTATTCTAACCCCCCACTGAGACGGACAATATTTTACTCAGCGTTGTGGGTCTAAAGTGTAATGATTCTCAGCACTATCAGTTACTAGACAGGGGGAAATTCAGAGAAACAAGTTATTATGTCCTAAAACAAGCATTACAACTGTTACATCTGTCAAATTATGTTTTTACGCAGGTGATCTATATGGGAGTTGTTCTGTATGCTCCAGCACTTGCACTTAATGCAGGTAATTGAGACTATTGAAGCATTACAAGACACGCATGTTGATGTAAATCAGATAAGTAGTTTATTTCATGTTTTTCCTCTTGTAAATGTTTGAATTTGTTTGTGATCACAGTAACAGGTTTTGACCTTTGGGGGGCAGTGCTGGCCATGGGATTGGTGTGCACACTTTACACAGCTTTGGTAGGCTGGAGATAAGCATCGGTTTATCATTTCATTGTTTACATGTGGTGTGGCATAAATGCATTTAGTTATTTTCTCTTTTACTTACTGTTGCTCAGCTACACAAGTATGGGGTCAGTAAGGTTTTTAAAAAGAAATGAACACTTTTAATCAGCAGGGTGGCATTCAAATAATCATAAGTAACAGAAAAGACATTTATAATGTTACAAAAGAATTACGTTTCAAGTAAATGTTGTTCTTTTGAACTTTCTATTCATCAAATAATACAAAAAACATGTATACTGGTTTACACAAAAATATTAAGCAGCACAACTGTTTTCAATGTTATAATAAATAGAAATGTTTCTTGAATGCCAATGAGAATGATTTCTGAAGGATCAAGAGAGGAATAAATAATTAAAAAATTCAGCTTGAACATCACAGGATTAAATTACATTTTAAAATATATTAATATAGAAAACAGCCATTCCTAATTGTAATAATATTTCACAATATTGCAGTTGTTACTGTTTTTGACCAAATGAATGTAGCCTTGGTGAGCATTTCTTTAAACAACATTAAAAAATCCCCAAACTTTTGAATGGTAGTGTACATTATAACACACCTGCTCCTCTCTTCTCTTCTTCTCCAGGGTGGTCTGAAAGCAGTGATCTGGACAGATGTGTTTCAGACAATTGTTATGTTTGCGGGGCAGCTGGCAGTGATTGTAGTTGGTACCCATCAGGCAGGTGGCATCGCTGAAGTTTGGAGGAAAGCACAAAACGGCAGCCGTATCTCAGGCCTTGAGTGAGTGGTGCGATTTAATATCATTTTGTTTCATATATGAGTATCTAAACTGTTCCTTTAAAGGGTTAGTTCACCCCAAAATGTAAATTCACCCTCATGTTGTTCCAAACCCGTAAGACCTTCGTTTATCTTCGGAACACAAATTAAGATATTTTTGATGAAATGTGAGAGCTCTCAGACCCTGCATAGACAGCAACGCAACTGAAATGTTCCCAGGTCCAGAAACGTAGTAAGGACATCGGTAAAACAGTCCATGTGACTTCAGTTTGGCAAAGCTACGAGAATACTTTTTGAGCGCAAAGAAAACAAAAATAACATAATTTATTTAACAATTCTTCTCCCCCGAGTTACGTCTTCTGCCATTTTGGAGAGTGCCCAAGAGTGTAATCAGCGTTGTTTATGTTCGGGGGAGAAAGCGCGCGCATGAACGTAATCTGCGTAATCAGCATTGTTTATGCTTAGGGGAAAGCATGCGTATGTGTTGTGATACTCTAAAATGGCGGAAGACGTAACTCGGGGGAGAAGAATTGTTAAATAAATTATGTTATTTTTGTTTTCTTTGCGCTCAAAAAGTATTCTCGTAGCTTCGCAAAACTGAAGTTGAGCCACTGATGTCACATGGACTGTTTTACCGATGTCCTTACTACGTTTCTGGACCTGGGAACATTTCAGTTGCGTTGCTGTCTATGCAGGGTCTGAGAGCTCTCACATTTCATCAAAAATATCTTAATTTGTGTTCCGAAGATAAACGAAGGTCTTACGGGTTTGGAACAACTTGAGGGTGAGTAATTAATGACAGAATTTTCATTTTTCGGTGAACTATCCCTTTAAGATTATCTAACAAACACTGTTCCACATACCAGAACTGTAACTGAAGCTAACATTCTTTGTTTTGTGGTCCCCATGGCAGCCTGAACCCTGACCCTTTAGAGAGGCACACGTTCTGGACTCTGGGAGTTGGGGGAATTTTTCTCATGCTGGCCCTGTATGGAGTGAATCAGGCTCAGGTCCAGAGATACCTCAGCTCCCGCACAGAGAAAGAGGCCATCATGTAAGAAAACACCCAGCTCTTCCACACTCTGGTTAAGTCAATAGAATCTGAAAGTGTGAAGTTGTTTTATGCACCGTTTGTGCTGTTTCTGCTGTGTTGTGTTGTGTGCCAGTACATTTTGAAGTGTTTTTTGGGGTGTCTTGTTCTTCAGGTCCTGTTATGCGGTGTTCCCATGCCAGCAGATTGTGCTCACGTTGGGCTGTTTAATGGGTCTGGTTATATATGCTCGATATGGAGAGGACAGCCCGCTGGATAAGGGCTATGTCAAAAGCAATGACCAGGTCAGACACAAAATATATATACTACCATTCAAATGTTTGGGGACTGTATGATTTTTTTTTTTTTATGGAAATGAATACTTTTCAGCAAGGATGTATTAAATTGATCAAAAAATGACAGATAAGACATTTAGAATGTCTCAAAAGATTCAAATGATTTTGAATAAATACAAATAAAAACTTTCTATTCATCTATTCTATTTTCTGTGGGTATTGAACAAAATGTATTATGGTTTCCACAAAAAATATTAAGCAGTACAGTTGTTTTTAACATTGATAATAAGAAATGTTTCTTGAGCAACAAATCAGCATATTAGAATGATTTCTGAGGATCATGTGACACTGGAGTAATGACTGCTGAAAATTCAGCTTTGGAATAAACAGCATTTCAAATATATTAAAATTGTAATAATATCATTCACTTCTGTATCCTTCTTGTTATCCTAACACTTCTTGTTGTTCTTTGATATCAAGATCATCACACCATTTGACAGTTATTATGGGAAAATCACTCTCCACCTCTCTCTCCATCTGCAGATGGTGCTGTACTTTGTAATGGATGTGTTGAGAGATCTTCCTGGTTTACCAGGACTGTTTGTCGCCTGTCTGTTTAGCGGAGCTCTCAGGTATCAACCAGATTTTGTGAGGACATTTCCTCCTATTATAATTTTCAATGTTGATATTGATCTTTAAGCTTATCTTACAGCACAATCTCATCTGCCTTCAACTCCCTGGCAACGGTTACCATGGAAGATCTGATCAAACCTCACGTACGACCCATGACGGAGGCCCGTGCCACCCTGTTATCAAAAATGTTGGGTAAGCTATTTTACAATAACTGTCTGAAAGGCTGAGCTTATTATTTCACTCATTATTTTTCTATGAGTGATCCATCTCTTCCTCATAGAATGAGTCTAGTACAAGATATTGTCCATACTAAGCTGAAAGGCAATCCTGGGATGGTGGGGTCATTTTTTTTGTCATTAAATTCCCCCACAGCTCTTGCCTATGGTCTTGTGTGTCTGGCTATGGCATACATCGCCTCTTTAATGGGCTCTGTGCTGCAGGTGAGGTCCATGATATAATAATATAAGAAATGCAGATAAATTTTAAGTGTAATTTAGTGTAATGCATTCATAAAGTTAACAATAATCTATATATCTCTGTTTTTTCCCAATCTCTTTAACATCCTTAGGCAGCACTCAGTATATTTGGGATGGTGGGTGGACCTCTTCTTGGCCTTTTCTGTCTCGGGATGTTTTTCCCTTGGGCCAATTCCACTGTAAGTCAAACAAGCAAAGCATCCACATATATACAAAACTGTTCAAAAGATTGGGGTTGGTAAGATTTTTTAGTTTCATGAGTCTCTCATGCTCACCAAAGCGGCAGTTATTTGATAAAAAATACAGTAAAAAATAGTAATATCCTGAAATATCATTACAACTTTTCTATGAAGTTTTCTATTTGAATAGATTTAAAAATGTAATTTATTTCTGTGATGCAAAGCTGAATTTTCTGCATCATTACTCCAGTCTTCAGTGTCACATGATCCTTCAAAAATCATTCTAATATGTGATTTTGTTGCTCAAACATTTCTTATTATTGTCACTGTTGAAAACAGTTGTGCTGCTTGAGGAAATTTTGGAGACCGTGATACATTTGTTTCTCTAGGATTTTTTAATGAATAAAAAAAAAGTTGAAAAAAGCGTTTATTTGAAATATATATGTTTTTATAACAATGTAGAAGTCTTCGATTTTGATCATTTTAATTCATTCTTGCTTATTAAAAGGACTATTATTATTATTATTATTTAAATCTTACTGACTGAGTGTGTTTTCAGGGTGCTCTGGTTGGGCTGGTATCAGGGCTGGTCATGGCTTTCTGGATCGGTATCGGCAGCTTTGTTTCACGAATGTCTGCATCTGTACCACCTGTGATAAATGCCACTGTCATACCTGATGTGGGAAACATGACAACAGCTGTGATGACGACACTCATCACACCTAAAACAAGGTCCATATTTTTAATAAAGTAATGGTGCTCAAGACATTCCTGTTCTAAAATGCTTGATTCCATCAGACGAATCAGAAAGCAATTATTTTAAATAACTGCTTAGACTAATCTTAGTTAAATTACAGACTGAATTGGCACATTTATTTTATCTTCTTGTCTTCTCAGGCCTTCTGGAGTTCAGGCTTTGTACTCTCTATCATACATGTGGTACAGTGCTCATAATTCTGCCACAGTTGTTGTGGTGGGACTACTGGTCAGCTTTCTCACGGGTAAAGTGTGTTTCCAAAACACATCAAACACTCTAATCGTCTTACCGTATCCTAGGTTCTATCAGTGAGTCTTTAAAGCAGTTTAAAGTTTTGTTTTGCTGCTGATAAAGCTACCTTTGTGAATATGTTGCATGTTGTCTAAACTGTGAAATGTTAAAGATAAGGTTAGAATTCATTGGCCTAGTAAAATGACACAAAGAATTTATGGAAGTGTTTTCAAATTGAAGTCCGCAAGGTGGTGCTAGTGGGTTTGCAAAAATTTCAGAGAAAAGGAAAAACAAAATGTAATTTGAAATAATAAAACGAATATGCATAGAGTTATGTGGAAAAAGTGCTCTACAAATACATTTAAATTGAGCTTAAATTGATACTTTTTATATTACAGTTTTGAGTAGATACACTTTTACACTAATACAAAGTAAATATATTCAAGATAATATTTAAATGTATTTTTGCTTTAGTACAATTACATATAAAAGTTAATCATTTAATTTTGAAAACACGTTATAAGAATATGTATTACGGTATTTAGAATTTGTATTATTTATATACAATTTTTTTTACGTCATTTTTTAAATATTTCTATGTAGCTTCAATTTTTATTTGTTTTATTTTAGTTTCAATTTTAGTACATCATGGCAACATCTCAAATTTTTAACATTTTATCTAATAAGTATATTTGAAGGTTTTTATAAAATAGATTTTTAATAGATTTAGTTGTAGTTACCAATAACAACATTGATCATTAGGCTGCAACAACAACATTTTTGTGCTTTGTGTTCACTCAGGGCCCTGGAAAGAGAAAGAGTTAAACCCAGGTACGATTTACCCTGTGCTTGGCAATTTGCTGTTCTTTCTGCCCCAACGCTACAGGGAGAAACTCTGCTGTGTTACTCCACTGGAGGACAATGTAAGTCACTTAAATGCTACGAATCAATATCCAGTTTCAAATACAGCATTCCTTCTTCCATTATGAATGCTTATGTATGTATGTGCCTATGCTATAGTCCAAAGGCCTGGACCGTCAGCCTTACCAGATGGCCCAGAAAGAGAGCATTGGCGTTGCCTATACTAAAGAGGAAGAAAAGCTCAGGGAAGAGGAAGGAGAAAAGATAACCGCCCAGCCTACTTGTAACCTGGCCCATACAGTGCAGGAAACAGCCTTGTGAAATCTCCCACACAGCGATAGTCCTAAAGGGTCTTAGTTTCCCACAGGCTCTGGGAAGAACAAAAATATTGTCCACATAAGTTGTGGGTTGTGTTGTGGGCCCTTTACAATATTGGTACGTTGTGCCCTCAACTGCCAGTGATTGAGGTGAGGGGTTGTCTTATTTATATGTGGTACTTTATGATGTTTCGATCTTGAACAAATTGAGATGTGTTGAGCTGAAGCGACACAAGTGATCACCTAAATCTTTCAGTTTATGTGTCATGCCTAAATTGAATCTCAAGAATACTTGTTGAATATTGCTGGTTCGTGATATACGTACACGCACAAATCAAAGAAATCATGCTGAACGTCAGGTTTAAGATGAATGGTTTATCACCAGAAAGACCACAGTTTGCACAAATCTGTAGTCATTTAATGTCGGTGCCGTTCGAGTTTTGGGGTTTTTCGCTTCCAAAGTTCACTACATTAGCCTTTCCATTCTGTTTGCCTTGAAAGCACTATTGTCAATGTGTTTGTTCCCTAAACTGAGTTAAAAGTTTACAGTGAATGAAGAATTGCTAATATTGCAAATTTAAATGTGGTCAACTTTTAGCTTGACGTTCATGAAAAGACCATCTGCAAGTCTCATATTGTGATAGATACAATGAATCTAATGCATGTTGAATCTAGTTCCCTCATTGAAGCCCATTGTTTGTGACAAGTGCCTCCTCATATGAATGTATGACGTAGTTTTGTGACTGGATTGTTGCATTAGTTTGCCGTTTCATCATCTCATCCAAATGGAGCAAGGGCCTGACCCTGATAGGACCATTTTTTCTGGACACCTCACTATTGAATTCCCATGATGCTTTGCGTTGTGAGGGCCTGGCTAACTATACTTTAGCATCTCAAAAAAGGAAGTTTCAGATTTGCCTAGATTTAATATTATTTTTGGTATGGATGATTTTTTTTAGAAAACGGTCTTCTGATGTAGACAAGCTCTTTAAATGTTATAATAGCCTATTCAAATGTTTGATCTTAGATGCACTGAAAAAAATTTTTCATTCATCCAATTAAAACAAATTTAGGGTAATGATTCACATCTATATTTTTTAACTTGAGCCAATGAAAAATAAATAACTTGTTACTTGCTACCAAAAGAAACAAAATCTTTGGGAGAACAATCTTTAAAACAATCTTAAATTGTTTTAATTGGATGAATGAAACATTTTTTTCAGTGTATAGAAGATACTTGTTATAGTATCAAGACTAACTGCATAGAATTGAAACCTCAGTTACTGACCATAATTCTCAGTATTAGCATATGGATCGATTTGGTTGCACTCGTTTTCTTGTCATTTGATTCGTTTTTTGATGTTATAGTGGCATTTTCTGTGTTTTGCTGTCTAGCCTAACTTCAGACCTCAGTCTAAGCCATACCATTTGCAGTTGCTGTAGGATTCCTAGGTTCTTGTATTGTGCCTATGACTGGAATGAAAGCTTTCTCTGAACCTGTCACAATCTCACAAGCACAGGCAGTCGGTTATATATTCAAGTTATGCGCTCTGGGTCAACAGTTTGTGGAAGTCTCATGAAGTCTCAACTGGTGTTTCTTTTTTCTTTTTTTGGTTCTTTATTGTGGGTGTATCATCTTGGTCTGGCGACACGTTTCAGTTTAACATTCATCTCCAAAGAATCATCCTATGTGTAATCATGTTCATCACATGTGGAAACATAAGAAGTTGGTTCACATAGAATGCGTTTTTGCATTCCAATGTGGTGTGTTTTTAAAATTATTTTCCAAAGTAAACACACCGTTGCGTCCGTAACTCACTGCTTTTTCAGCATCGCACTCACAAGCGATGCGTTTTTACACTTTTACAATTAGTTAAAATTAGTGTTAAAATAAAAGCATTAAAATAAAACATGAAAATTAGTGGTGTCAAACGATTAATCGCGATTAATCGCATCCAAAATAAAAGTTTTTGTTCACATAATATATGTGTGTGTACTGTGTATATTTATTATGTATATATAAATACAAACACATGCATGTATATATTTAAGAAAAAGATGTAATGTTTATATATTAAATATATTTATATATAAATTATATGAATATAAATATACATGTAAATATTTTCAAAATATGTACTGTATGTGTGTGCTTTTATATATACATAATAAATATACACGGTATGCACACATATTATGTAAACAAAAACTTTTATTTTGGATGCGATTAATCGTTTGACAGCACTAGTTAAAATAAAAGCGTTAAAATAAAGCGGCTTGAGACCCTGCGTTTTTCCCATTTTGGAGCACTCGCTTTTTTAAGCGCAAGAAATACTGACATCTTTTTTCGCTGTGCCACTTCTCACTTGTTCACTTCTCATTCAGATCGATTCCGTATTGCACTGTCTTAGCTACTTTTTGTCCATCTGCACTGTTTTACATGCAGCTTTTTTTTAGCATCTTACGCAATGAACACCATATTTTTAGGACGCTACTTCATGTTAAACAATCTTTTTAAATGGATCTTGATGCGCCTTCAATTCCATTGAAGTTGTTTGTTGCATTTTGAACGCAAGTACACATCCTGTATAAATGGCCCCAAGGGTTTTACCTTTAGTTGAGTGATGACTACTCTACATTTCTTTTGAGCTCCAGAAATATATTCACAGCAATGAATTATGACTAATTTTTAGCCTAACGGTATTAGATGCAAAATTAAACATTTGTCAGTTTGGGGATATTACTTGCTAGCAAGCATCTGCTATGGAATAGATATGAATTTAATGTTCAGTCATTCTTTAACACGCAATGACACTTTTTTTATAATCCATCCAGTTCAATGTATTAGAATAATGATGACATTCTGGTGTGAAAATTAGAAATTAGTTTGGATTTTAGTAACTTGAGCATTCCAATCAATACAATACAGATCATCTCTTTATTGTAAAATGTAAACATAGCTTGATTTCTCATAAGTTTGGTCATTATATTAATTGTGTAGAAGACGTTTTGTTTTGCATTATTAGTGTCATAATGTATGTATGTGCAAGACTGGATCATGTAGAGTTGCCATCTGTCATACCTGAAATTACTTGAATTATGTGTGCACAATGCTTTAAAACACCCATACTTTTAATAGTATAGAACACTTGCATTTACAGACTGAATAGAATTGCAAAAACGCTGAACTCTACTGTGAGAATTGTTTTTTTAATGACATTTTTAAATACTCATTTTCTACAGAAAGCGCAACTCTCATTAGTGCAAAATAAATATTTCGATACATAATGTTTATATAAATATTATGAGAATATTTATTTTTTTAAATAGAAGTGTTCCTATTTTATTTTCCCAAATATGCATTCCAGAAAACCATAAGCAATGGAGTCTGACCAGCTTCATTGCTTTGGTCGTGCCTTCACTTAGCGTCTCTTTATTTGATTGGTCGTGAAAGTTCTCGCCAAGAACTTTCCATTATGTGAAAAAGAGCAAGTTGCATTGGCCAGCAGAGCATCTATAGCTAAGATACCTTTATTTATGTAGATGAATGCAGAATAGAGGAACAGATATACTTAACCAACTCTAGTGGGCATTGAATCATGAACACTCATTTTTTCCTCTTGATTAATTGTTTGTAATGAGAAAGTGATATAAAATTTGTCTTGATAACAATAAAAATGTCTTCCCGACAGTCTTTTGTGATTTCTGTCTTTACTACGTATTGCTATCATTCAATAACTGCAATTAAAATAGTGCTTCAATAAAGCATTGACTATCATTTCACACAGTTCAACATCAGCATTAAATTGATTCCTGTGGTCCCATTCGGAAAACTGTCGGAACACTTCGGCATCTCCACAAATAATCACTGTAAGTAAGCTCCTGTCATTATAATTATTTAAACTGCAATAAAATTAAGGCACATGATACAAATAAAATTGTGTTAATACATTTCTAGGATTAAGCAGTGCCATTACATAAAATGAATGTAATGCATTTTTTTTAATAACAGTAATGACACAGTAATGATAAGGATTAGTCATTTGTTGTGGTCCAGGGGTTGTTTTTTACTTCATGGTCATCTCTGTTTAGATGCATTTATCTATGCATCTAAATAGTGGGGACCATTAGTCCCATGAATATGAATAAAAGGACATAGAACTGTTTATTTCTTCTTTCTCTTTTCCACAATCTTGACAAAGTTCTGAACATCCTCTGCCAATAACTGTGGCTCCTCCATAGCAGCAAAATGGCCCCCGCGAGCCATGGGAGTGTAAGTCTTGAGCTTATGGTATTTCTGGGTCACCCACAATTTAGGGGAATGCATCACCTCATTAGGGAAAGAGGCCACACCGGTCGGAACGTAAACTGGAAGCCTATTGGGAAAAGAGAGACATGGCATACTAATTTAGTGATTTTTGGATTGACATTTGTGGTCAGTAAGATTTTATTTTATTTTTACTTCAGAAGTTAATGCATTAAATTTACATTTAGTCATTTAGCAGACGCTTTTATCCAAAGCGACTTACAAATGAGGACAATAAAAGCAGTCAAAACTAACAAAACAGCAACAATATATAAGTGCAAATGACAAGTCTCGGTTAGCCTAACACAGTACACGTAGCAAGGTGTATTTATATACACACACACACACACACAAAGAAAAACAAGTAGATATAGAATAGAAAAAATAGAAAACTAGTGTTTGTTTGTTTTTCTGCTGTTTAAAAAAAAAGAAAAAACAGAAGATAAATATAGATAAAGTAGAATTAAAATAGAATAGAAAGTGCTAGAGTTAAGAGGGTCAAATAGATCAAAAGTGATAGTAAAGACTAACAAAAAGTCTATTTCAAATAAACACTGTTCTTATTCTTCAAATAATGTACCAAGGGTTCCACAAAAATATCAAGCATCTTAAATGTTTTCAACATTGATAACAATAAAAAAAAAATTATGACATTTTTATATATATTCAAACAGAAAACTGTAATAAATTGTAATATTTTACAATATTAGTGTTTCAACTTTATTTTTAATATACAGTACAGACACTTCTTTCAAAAACACATCAAAAAATGTTGCCGACCTCAGACAGTAGTGTTCATATTTACACATTGCCCAAATTTCTGTGCCAAATTTCAAATACTTTTGGGAACACAATATTGATGAGTACTGAACAGAAAATACAGCTTCATGTAATGTTAATCAAAGTCTGTAGTTCTCTTACTTTGCATGGGGCTGGTTCAGGCCTTTGCCGAAGTTCTCCTTGTAGAAACGCATGGAGGATATAATGCACCTAGAGGTCCAGTAGATCATCACATTTGTCAGGAGATCATCAAGAGAATACTTCCTGTTGGGGAATTGACAGATTATTTAACTGAACACACATTTCACCAACCTATAATAAAGCTGAACTCAAATATGACTACCTCTCCAGCCCACCATCCTCAAGGTTCTTAAACTCAGGGTCAGTCCAGGTCGAAAATTTCTCCAAAATGTAGGCAGCCAAACCAACGGGAGAGTCATTCAATCCACGGCCTGTGCAATAGTCAAGCTTCAAATCAAAGTCTGTTGTTCAATAACACCAAATGTAGAATCCAATGGACCAGTGTCACAACAGATTCATATGTGAAGTCTATTTAAAGCTGCACATTCTAAATATTTCAATATGTCTGTCACCTGCAGTGTCAGGTTTAGTGGACTGTATGTGCATGTATCCGGTCTCCCTTAATGCGTCTACTACAAGCTTTTCCATAGTGGGGAAAAGGCGTTTCACATCATGCTCGGTGAAGCCAAAGAGTTTGGGGAATCGGCGACCAAAAAGTATAGACAACATCATGAGAAGGCCTGCTTGTCCAGAGGGAGCAAAGTTAATGTGGAGGCCTTTCACAGCACTGAGGACAACAAAGATGAACAACAAAAATCAATTCTTGAAATCTTTCAAGTACTTGAAATGTTTATTTCTATACACATTATCTTCTTGTAATATATCTGACTAATTTACTGCATTCTAATTGAGGATTTCAATATGATGAAATACAGGGGTTCTCAACCAGGGGGCCCCAATAACTCTTAAAATTATTTAAATTATATTAACAATTTTAAAATGTAAAAAAAAAATTACAACATTAACATTTTGTCCACTTATGTTTTATTAAGAACCAGAGGTAAATATCAGCTTTAACAAAGGGCCTTCAAGTCTTTAGTGCATTCAAATCATGTTGAAAAGAAAGCACACAAGTGAGAAAAAAATGGGAAACGCAATAAATGCAGCATCTGCATTGATGGTACATTTGTTGAAATTAATGAAATGACAAATATATTGGCACTTGAATGCACCAATTGTCTTGGACAAAGTAGGGCCTTAGAGTCAAAAAAGTTGAGAACCAATTTTATATGCTTTTATACATACTTGGGCTTCAGCTGGGCCATATTAGTGGTAATAAGCGAGCCCCAGTCTCCTCCCTGAACATAGTACTGGTTGAAACCAAGCCTCTTCATCCGTTTATTAAATATGTGAGCTGCACATACAGTGTCAAAACCTGTGCAAAAAATTGAATAGACTAATCTACATGTGTTTGAAACAATAAAACATCTGTTGGGTTGGGTTGTTTGCCCTTTACCTTTCTTACGTGGAGCCTCTGAGAAACCATAACCAGGTATTGAGGGAAAAATGACTTCGAAGGTTATGTCATCAGGACTGGATGGCTCCGTAAGCAGGGGGATGATGCCATAAAACTCATAGAAGGAGCCTGGCCATCCATGTACCATCATCAGAGGCACAGCACGGGTTCCCTCGGCCAGGTTCTTTGGTTTCACGTGAACATAGTGAATATCAATACCTTTTGTTATAGAGGACAACACAACACAGAACAAAAATGAAATCAGTTGTGGGGTATTATAAAATATGTGCAAAATACAAGCATCTTCTGGTGAAAATGTAGTTTTTAAAGGAACAGTTCACCCAAAAAAAAACATTTGCTGAAAATGTACTCAACCTCAGGTCATCCAAGATGTAGATGAGTGTGTTACTTCATCAGACCAGATCTGGAGAAATTTAGCACTACATCATTTCCTCAGTGAATGGGTGCCATAAGAATGAGAGCTGAAACGGCTGATAAAAACATCACAATAATCCACATGACTCCAGTTGATCAATTAATGTCATGAAGTGAAAAATTGTGTTTCTAAGTAACAAATTCATCAAGATGTTTTTAACTTCAAACCTTTGCTTCTGTCTAAAATATGAATTCTTTATCCATAATAATGCTTTCTCCAGTGAAAAAGTTGTCTCGCCTGAATCAGGAGAGAAATATGCACAGATCAAGCCCTGTTTACAGGCAAAAACAGTCCAAAACAGCTCTAAACAAATATGTCTGTGAATTTTGATGTGAGGGAACAACACGGGATGCATTATTTGCATTACAACTTTAAAAGGGCGGATACTGTCATCCTCAGGTCCTTGGGGACAAGCTCCCACACCCCACCACCCATCCTGAGCTTTCAGGAACTCTTTCTCTTCTTCAGGAATACCAGGGCTACCACCGCGCCGAGCCCCAACGCCACTGCCAACTCTTTGTACATGGTTTAGGGCCCTGGAACGGAGCAAATTACATTTTTATGTCCTCGAAGTAAACTGAAGTGGGAGAAATGTCAATAGTTAGCTCATGGATCACTCTTGCAGGGATTGAACCTGCAACCTTTCATACAACCACTAGGCAACGTGCTTTTAATGCATGCATGCAAAAAAATGGAGCAAAGGTTTATTGTTGCACAACATTCCCAACACTGGGATTAGGATGGACAAAGCTCTGTGGTTACAACATTTGGGGCACAATGCATGATAAAGTTCTTCTCTGTCTAACTGCCAATGCACAGTAAATACCTTGTAAACAGGAATGTCAGAATGTGGGCTGTTCTTCTAATTATTAATTTTTCTCAAAAATATCAGACATAACCTCTTCTGACATATTACTTTCTGTACAAACAAATTGTATAAACAGATTTTAATGTAAGAGGCTAAAAATGTTTATGGAGATCTAGTAAGAGACTAAGCAACTCTTTTGCAGTTTTTCTTGAAAGAAAAAAAAATCGATGAGCTACCAAGTTGCTAACATAACCTGCACAGAAATTACTTCTTAATTGCATTTACGTCAATAAACTTAGCATTGCACGAGAAACTTGCATAACCAGTTATTTGATGTTCATAAATATACATGTAAAGATCGAGTTATAGCAACAACCGATTGATATGCTGTTGCTTTAGATTAATATTAACTAACAAACTAGCTACATTTTGCAAATTCGTCGTGATTACTAACACCAAACATGAAGCACACTCACCTCAAAGTAATGCTGCGATCGTTTAGCACCAAGAAGATGCTGTAACCTAAGCCCAGTGCACCACGGGAAATGTAGTCACATTGTAGTCACAATGCAATCAGGCGCTGAGCACGCCCCCTTTCACTATGGAAAAGAGTTACGGACATACCGGTATTTCTACCAAATTTTTTTTTTTCGGATAATAGTTGTGGCTTTATTGTAGTGCAAAATAAATACACACCAAACAAACGTTTTTACATTTCACAATGTTGCATTGTGATTGTAGTTAGGTAATAACCTTTTGCAATAAAAACGTTCTAGAAATCTGTAAAAGATTCAAATGTAACCAAAAAAAAAAAAACGTTTTAAAAACGTAACTTCACTTAAGTAATTTGTGAAAATTTATTTAGGCTTTGTGTATGGTAAAAAAACTGAATGGGTGCACGAGACAAATTTTACAGCTGACTGGAGCAGGGCGTGTTTTCTGAGGTAAGACACATTTGTCTCTTATTAAACCATCAGTCTCTTATTATACTAACATATTGCGGCTGTAAATCCTGACAAGCTTATTGTCTGGGTTAGGGTTTGTACGCTGAAACATGACAGAAGATACTGGTAGGTAATCCTAAACAGGTAGGCCAGATTTTCTGTTGTTAACAGCATATTGTATCTATCAACCACCAGTGTTGGGGAGTAACTAGTTACATGTAACGGAATTACGTTTATGAAAATGTTAAGGATTACAAGGGGGTTACATCTGATTTTTTTCACACACACACTCCCACATACAGATTTGATTGAGTTCTTCCACAAATTGCAGTGACTGCTCTAAAATATGAAACACCAATGTTTCAGAAGTTTATAACATGCTAACCTGAACTTGCTCAAGGGTCTCACCTCAGTCGTGGTATTTAAGGTGGAAGAGAGTGCTGGTATTCACTCCAAAATCAAAATGGCTTGATAATTGAGACTGTTTAGGTTTTT
>NW_015540932.1:641147-641539 GCF_001515605.1 Sinocyclocheilus anshuiensis
GTAATCAGTTACATTACTTTAATAAAGTAATTGAAAAGTTACACTACTTATTACATTTTAAGTAGGGTAACTTGTAATCTGTAACCTATTACATTTCCAAAGTAATCTTCCCAACACTGTCAACCACCACAAAAGTTTCAGTAGATATAAATCCGAAGCATTAAATAGTTAAAAAACTAGGTTACAATTTTGAAAACTAGTTTGTACGTTATATAACGACTAAAACTACTCCACAACTGTTTTCTATCTTATGTTTCAGAGAAGTGTATTGTCAAAAGTTGAAAAACTCAAATGAACAAAAGAAATGTCTATTTAAATTACATTTAAAGGGGTCATATGATGCGATTTCAAGTTTTCCTTTCTCTTTGGAGTGTTACAAGCTGATTGTGCAT
>NW_015540932.1:641745-650769 GCF_001515605.1 Sinocyclocheilus anshuiensis
AGGAGAGTGAACTGCCTGTCAGAAATCATAGCATGTCAGCTGTCTTAACCGCGGCTTGTGACCAGCTTCATCACTGTGTCTGTCACGCGACTCTGTTCCCCTTTCGGGCTCTGTCTTTACATTTATTTTGAAAGATGAAGCTCGCGATTATGGTAAGGGGCGTTACATTTCCGACGAGTGCTTGCGGTGTTCGGCCAATCACAATGCACTGGGTCAGCTGGCCAATCAGAGCAGACTGCGCTTGTCGGAAGGAGGGACTTTGTAGAAAACGTCGCGTTTGAGAGAGGCGGGGCATAGAGGACCTACAATAATGTACAGTATTTGAAAAATAATGTGTTTTTTGAACATTAAAGCATGTCAACATATTCTGTTACACCAAATACACAAAATAATGATCTTTAAAAAAGCATCATATGACCCCTTTAAAGGCACTTGTTAAATGTTTGCAGACAGTAATACTTGTTAAAAGTAAAACAAAATATGAAGAAAAAAAAGAAATTTATTTGGGTTCAGTGTACATCATGCATAGACATAAAAACTTCAGGACTGAGATTTTACTGTAATCTAAGAAATTCAGAAGGTTCTGCTTCAAAAATTATTCCCTTGATTTTGTTGGTTAAAACGTACTTTCTCCAAACATTAAATAATAGGCAGACCAAATGAAAACAGCTGTATAATCATTACAAAGTTGTCTGACCTCCAAACAGGAACACAAAAATCAGCCTCTTGTAGGATGCTCTTGCTGCTTGCTCTCCAACGAGCATAATCTTGAACATTGGCAGTATACAGTCAATAAACATCAACCAAACATCATCTTCATCCTCCTGTAGATCCATTTCTCTTCATTGGCAGTCGGATTGAGTAACAAACAGCTGTCCAATCCCAACAGTTCATTTGATTAATTCAGTCCGTTTCCATGGCTCCACTGTGGGACTCTTTGGAGACCATTAATCTCATCAGCTTCCCATGCAGTTTCTCGATCTTCTTTACATCTTGAGCCTGGTCAGTTTTGTACTGCAGACACTGAAAGAAAACATATAGTGAATATAACATTTTACAGAAGACCACAAACAAAACAGTCTACTTGCAAGGGCTCAAAACTTACCACAGCATCATCTGTGACTTTCATACAGATATTTCCATCGCAGTGTCGATATTTCAGAACCACTCTGACCTGAATAAACAACATTAACAAAACAGTTACAGTGCATCAGTACGTTTCAGGCTAGAATTCTGCAGCCTTTCTCTGCTTGACAGTTACATTTAGAAGCATATATACAACATATACATGATGTCATATATTTTATACTCCTACGACATATCGAATACATTTCCACAACTTTAATAAGTTGCTCTTTGACTGTAAAATATGTGAACATGAGCTGTGCTTGTAGCCAGTAGCCTGAAACTAAGGGGTTGTTTATTAATTACCTTCATCGGATCCGTCAAATAAAGTTTTTCTGCAGCTCGCGCAAACTCTTCCCACGTCTGATAATAAGGCATGATGTAATAAACACTAAATATAGGGTATTTTATTCAATATTTTAGCGGCGTAGCAAAATACAGCTGTTTCAAGCAAATCCCAGGTGGTATAAACTATGGCCACCTTTAGTCGTTGAAAAACGCACTCTGATTGGTCGGCAGCTGAACGCGCCAATAGAAAACGTGCACACTGATGCGTACACACTACGTAGCGTACTTGTCGGATTTGAGGATTGCGATTGGTTTATAGGAACAGGATGCGTGTGTGGAATGACGATTAACGTAAAACAATATGAAAAGAGGGGCGGAGCTTAGTGGCCGCGTTGTCATGTGGTACTTGTTACATTTTGCAGCGCAGGTCAGGTTGGGCCAATCATCGTTATTTGTGATTGACTGTATTTAAAATAATTTTATAGTAATTGCTAAATCGGAGTTCAATAGTTATGCTAGTTACATGTCCATTAGAATAACAGATTTTATACAGATGTTCTAGTTACACATGCATCCAGTAAGACTCAAAACGTCCTGCGATTTGAACGCGGCTCAGAAGATAACTTTCGGGGGGCTTTTTGAGCCCCAGTGCGCTCCCTGCTGGTACACAACTTTCTGTCTCGTCCTATCCAAATACTTGCTACCTACTTTCCCGTAAATGTCCGGTGAACGACTGCTAAACTGACGTGTATTTTAAAGAGAGTCCTAGAAGAGGAATATATAAGAACTGTTATACATTATATAATATTTGTCTTTGAGACAGAGCGTAATTGTCTTGCAAAACAATATATTAGCAAATTGTTAATGTGTTTTTTTTTTTTTAAAGGACATGAGAGTTTTAAAAAGATGTACATTACAACAGAATGCATAACTTAAAGATTGTATTAACCTCTAAATATGGTCTAAAAAGCAATGGCATGACATACAGAAGCACGAGAATATTGTTTTGGTCAAATAAGCATGCATACTAAACTGTATAAGAGTGCACCAGTAGATGGCAGTGCAGATCTTTTCAAAGTTGCATTATACAAAATTTTGAAAGTGTTTTCCAAATGATATACCTTTCATTTTGCCTTCAGTCATATACCCAAACCACATATTTATTCCCATGTAAGTACCACAGTTCAGAATCGGAGATGCATGAGTGACAGTGGTAGTTGATCTAGTAACTGAGATGTGGGGGTTTAACCCTGCTCAAGTCACACGGTTTGAACACTTGTGATGAACCATCAGATCCCTTACCTCTGCCATCAAAGCGAGCACACCATTGGCTGTCTTTATGAACAGGTGACAGCAGACAGATCATAGTCAGATGACATCCACTTGTCAAGCATTTTAATATGGTGAAGGCTTGAATAAATATGACCAAACATAGTCTTTAATTCTTTTGCTGGAAAAACGATATTGGCATTTATATATGTTAATATTTAGCTAATACTGACTTGTAATGTGCGTAGATTGATTTATTAATTTCCGTTTTACTTATCAAGAATTTGTGTATTCTTGTACGAATATTACATATCTAAAGTAGCATATGGGGGCGTGGCCTGTGCGTCTCTTGCGTGGTGACGTAGCCCACTAAAGCTCTGCGTCGCTGCTGTGGCTGTAGAAGGGTATCCCAACGGCACGTTGCCGCTGTTGGAAGATCAGGCTCTTGCAAGACCAAACAGAGAATTACATTCTCGCTTACATTTTTTTTTTTGCGCTGCAGCATCTACATAAGCGGTGCAATGCGGTAGATCATGTAGACCGAGTTCTTTTTTTATTTACTTTCGTTTTTATTTTTTTACTTTGCGGGATACAAACTATCTGGTCCTGCGGCGTTTCATTCATATCTTTTGTGATCAAGTGCGAACTTTGTAAACTCTCTGAAATTATATAACGCCGAACATATAGCGCGGAAATCACCATGAGGTAAGAAAAAAATCATTTAATTTCAACCCACAGGGAATCCAGATGATGATACATAGAGAGCTGAAAATTTTATACGTGCGCTATTTGCGCACTGCCTATAAATAATTCATAAACAAACAGTTGTTTTAAATGAATTCGATTCATGATGTGGATTGTCTTCGAATTAGTCTCTGAATTGATAGTATTGTTAAAATTAATCGTTAAAATTATCACAGCTAAATTGACCAATTAGTAAAATCAGGTTAAGCTCTGCTTCATACTTGCATTATACTTCATATGGGGTGTGAGGAAAAGACGTGCATACACGTATGTGCATTTCAGTTTGAACAATCATGTAAATAGGCAAGTGTTGCAATGCACTAAACTCGAGAAATCCTGTTTGTTTAGGATTCATTATATAAGCGTAGTTGAGTGCATGTGACAACTTTGACACTTTTGTTCATGTTATAAAGAAAAGAAGCATAACAGTGTTTTAACACATTGGGTTCATTTCATATGATGATGCCATTTCTAATCAGTCTATCCCCATTCTGTTATTAGATTGAAATATTGCTGGTTTTTTTTTAAATTTAGTGACTGTTGGTTTTCATTTTTTTATACACTAATATGCACTAGACTCTTTGTTAATAACTGGTTGATTCAATATTGGATTCATTGCATTGCATTGTGTTGTAGGCATGTTCCAAGTGTCTGGTGATCTTGTGAGAGCATGTGTTAAAATGTTCAAGCCTTGCTTTGATGATCAGAATCACTAAGTATTTCCTCCCACACTCCCACTGAAGACACATGAAGAAAGAGCCAGCTGTTGGCAGCCTTCATCAGAAACGAGCTGCCCTTAAAGCCGAGTTTGGATGATGTGACATAACCTTCCCCTTAGGTTTAGATTAATCTCTTCTGTATTATTTGGCCTGTCTTCCCACGAACCGTGGTGTTGCATAGTAAAGCACCTCAGATGTACGTGGGTTGCCTCTTGTGTCAAAAACAGGATTGTCTCTCGCTCGGAAGGGTGATTGAGTGGAGGCGAATGTTCATGTTTGTTAGCCATAACAGGTGTGGTTTGTGTGATTTTTAGACCCAGGCTGTTCCCTGTCTCGCTCGGAAGGGTGATTGAGTGGAGGCGAATGTTCATGTTTGTTAGCCATAACAGATGTGGTTTGTGTGATTTTTAGACCCAGGCTGTTCCCTCTTACTCATCACGAGCATGTGTAACTTGGGAAGTGTCGAGCTTTTAACTGTTTGACACGACCGTAGGTTTATTATGTGTGTGAGGAAGGAACCTGATATAATTAGCAATCTTTCTGTGAATCAAATCCATTGCTTAGCCTGGATTCACTTTCTTAACAGTTTTTTCACCACCAGTCAAAAGTTTGGACACTTGGAACACATTTGTTTTTGTGGTCTTAAAAACAGTGCTTACCCCTGCATTATTTTACTTTTTTTTATTTATTTATTTATTTAGGTTGTAGCTTTTTAATTTGTCCAATTATTGAATGATCATCATAAGAACTTCTTCAATGCTGTTAAAAAGCATAATTTCTATCTTTGTTGTTTTCTGTGAATCAAATCCATTGCTTAGCTTGGATTCACTTTCTTAACAGTTTTTTCACCACCAGTCAAAAGTTTGGACACTTGAACACATTTGTTTTTGTGGTCTTAAAAACAGTGCTTACCCCTGCATTATTTTACTTTTTTTTATTTTTTTTTTTATTTAGGTTGTAGCTTTTTAATTTGTCCAATTATTGAATGATCATCATAAGAACTTCTTCAATGCTGTTAAAAAGCATAATTTCTATCTTTGTTGTTTAATAGGTGATTTCACTCTTTTCCTTAAATGTGGAAAAAGTGGTAGTAAAGAATGAGCAGTATGTCCAAACTTGTGACTGGTAATGTATATTTGAGGCTAGTAACTAACTTTAATCAACCCCCTGAAAGGCTGGTTCCAAGATTTCCAAAATTCCAGGAAGGCCAAGTCAGTAACGCTGCTGTCTGGTTCATAGATAATGAAAGTGCCTTTCAAATTACAGATAGCCAGGCTGAATGGACTTGAATAATGTGGGTCATGTGTTTTCATTAGTGCAATGTTAACTGAAGTCGATCAGAATCAACTCAACTTTTGTTTGGAGCACTTTTGTATCTTTTCAGACTGTTTAAGCAAATTCAAATCAGGCTGCTCTGATCTTTAGGCCCAATCAGGGCTTTGTAGAGGTGAAAGTGTCTGTATGAATTCATCAGTATGCTCCTGCTGTATCTATCTGCCATTAGAAAGGACTCAAGCCCCCTCATAATATTCATGCCTAATCAGAATAGAATAATATGTGAGCACAATCGTATTGAAGGGGCCATTTATAAAGTTCTCTTACTTTTCTTATTATGTAATTACTCTCTTTGGTAGAGATTGGGGGGGGGGGGGGTACAGAGCTCTCTGTGAAAGTTCTTTATCTTTGACGTCAGTGGCTCAGACTCATCCTGTTGCACTCCTGGCGTACCACAGGCCCCACGTTGTTTCTAGAGGAATTTAGATAAAGCAAAAGCAATCAAGAGTGCATTTAATCATAGTGGATTACCACTGATTTGTACTTTGTTTAAAGCGAGTTCATAATGTCATTGAATATCTATGCTTGGATTGTAGCAAAGCAGGTTTGGATTGACATTATTTTCTTACTGTAATGGACTAAGTTTCATTACATGCAATGTTGCACACACAAAGTATGTATTGCATTATATTATTGCAATATACTTGCTTAGATTATGTTTCCGTAATGCTACATAGATTGATTTGAACAGTGTAGCTGAATTCAGTTTTCCTGTTGATTATCACGAAATGCCTCTCAAATGGAACATGAACATATCATTTCCATTATTATTCAGGTAACATGTAACCGTGATGGCACATTTGCAGGCAATATTAATAATAAAAGATGACAGTATAATTTCCCCCAACACTCATTGTTAGTCAATGAGACATTGAAGTACGATTTTAAGCCCAAAGTCACCTTGAAACTTTTCGAGGGCTATAGCAGATGAAGCTTGCTTTTGGGTAGATGGATGAGCATCGAATAAAGTGGTGTATTATCATTGTCTTAGCTTAATCGGCATGATAGGAACAATATTTTGGATCTAGCCTAGTTCTGTCTCCATCATAGACATCTGTTGGATAGTCTGTTGCTATCAGACATAAACTAGTCATAAAATGTTTGTGACCCCCTTCCTTGAGTTTAGAGGAAAAAATGGCTGTTAGCTCCAGATCTGCATGTGATTGTAAAATCTAACAGTCTGTTATGGCTTTGTAGGTCCCTTATGAACAAATCGCTCCATGCTCCATTTGAGTAGTCTTCACAAATCCTTTATCGTTGCTGCTCTTCTAAATTCAGCCACTTTGGGAGTTCATTTATTTTTGCTAGGGATGATCACACCTGCTATCATGGCTCTCTGCAGTTTGGATTTTCAGTGAACAGATTCAGTGGCAAGCATCAAGTTGAGTGATTCTGATTACCTCTTATGCAGAGCACAGCACTTTTTCCTATCTAAGGCCTGTTTCATATTGCTAATGCAGTTGGTGCATAAGTGAAGTCAAAATAATGCAATTTCTGGGTTACTAAACTGTTTTTCTTTTTATTACTGCCATAAATTAATAATTTGAATTGGCAGTTGAGAATCATTACGAACTTGATTGTCATAAAGTAAGTGCAAAATCTAAACTGCATAATTGTCTGATTTGTTGAAATATTGCAAAACTTGATAGACTGTCAATGAATTAAAAAAATAATAATAATGGGCTTTGTTTCTTCATGATTGCCAAAATTGCATTACATTCTTTCTGCTATATGTGTTTTCTGCTAAGTTTAGAGCACAAAGCATGGTAAAAAATAAGCTCAGCACTGAAACTCTTCTTGCACGCTGCTTGTGTGGTCACTGTGGACTGTAACCTGTTAATATGGGCACCAAAATAAATATGTGCTGCTTCTGCGTGTGGCGTGCCATGTACCCAAAGTTCCTCTTCTCTATGCACCTGGCTGACTCTACATCAAGTGTTGAGAGGTAGCAGGAACTATCTATCTACCATATGTTTAGTTTTACTTGGGTTTATTTTGCTTACTTTGTTTCCTTATATTTCTTCCTTTGTTTTGCATTCTGTAGTGCTCACAGTGAGCACCTGTTCATAGTCCATGTAAGCAGCGACCATTGAGCTATTATTTTGGATTTTTCAGTGGAAAAAGGCTTTAGCTTTTTGTCCGTAGCACTCTTTGAGTCTGGCCATGAAACGCATTTTCTTCAGTATTTATAGTGCCTTAGATGCCTTCATCTTAATCAATGCATGTCATCAAGTGATTAAGAATGATTTTCTACTCTGTCTAGTGTCTAGATGCTATTTACACATCTCAGAAAGGCTAATATTGACCTATCTTTAGACTGAAAGACACCTTGTCTTTTTTCCCCTAAAGGAAATGCATCATTTAACCATTGCATTATTTCCCCTTTAGCTAGCTGCATATGCTGCGTCAACCACAATTTGTTCTGGGCATCCTTTTTTTTTTTTTAATTAACATTATAATCTAGAGGAATAAGTCTAATTTTAGTGCATTGCTTTTTTATGATGCATTTAAACTGACATTGTATTTTCCAATTAAAGTTCTAAAAATCCCACTTTGTAAAACTACTTATGGTAACTGACACATGACCAGTGCTTATGTCTCATGAGCATGGAAGTTGGCAGTTATCAGTTTTACATGTGCCAAGACTGTTGGATTGATTAACAAGAAAACATCAGAAGCATGTTGGGAAGGCATAACCAGTTGGTTAGCATTTCTTATTCGTGATCCCTTTCTCCAAACATTATGCAGTATGCATTGATGCCTTGGGGCCCTTCTGTACTTCCTATGAAAGGAACAATGCTACAGTTTTGGTGGTTAAATTGCAATCAATCAGCATCCATTAATCAACAGCTCTGGCTGGAAAATTTATGTTGGGCCTATCGAGTTTGTTGACTTCAGGCAATGAAATGATGTGTGAAAAATGGGACTAAAAAGCCTCCCAAACCTCAACCATTAAAGGTGCAGTAGGAGATCTTGGACAATGCTAACTTTAGCCTGATAACTCTGAAAGCAAACGTCCCACCCGTCCAAAGCCACGCCCCCTTAACGTATTTACGCTCACAGACCAGAATACCAGAGACAACATTACTACAATAGGCTACATCAGCGGTTCCCAATGCCAGCCCATGTTCCGAAGTGAAGTAAACTTCAACGGATTTCTCCTGCTCAGGCAGTAGGGAGCAATGAACACTGTGTAGGGATCATATCGATCGGAACACTGTTCATGCACGTAGCTCACTTCTAACGAGCTGGCGCGAGGACTGGATTAACCGCTGGGCTACATCATGTGTCATTCACCGGTGAGAAAAAGGAAGATCGGGTTGTTGATGTTTGTCTGCCATTCTCGCTCTGTCTGCATGGCGTGCGTGAACGCGCTGATGACGTATCCTGTCTGCGCGAACCCGGTGCGCAGAGGTATGCTAATACATACGTTGACAGGCAGGTAGGAAAGCATATTAAAACGCTCGGACCGTTTTGATTGGACGAACATTTCTTGATCCTACGCCTTCCACAGAATATATAAATACAGACAAATACATTTAGA
>NW_015540932.1:650794-665827 GCF_001515605.1 Sinocyclocheilus anshuiensis
CAAATACATTTAGACCACTTAACTTAATGATTGCTATTGGGATGTGAAGAGACTTTCAACCAGCATAACAAAAAATGTTTCTGAAGACAATCACCTATTGCACCTTTTAATATCATGAAGTTCTCACCTCACCCACCCCAAAATGAAAATTTTGTCATTAATCACTTACCCCCATGTCGTTCCAAACCCGTAAAAGCTTTGTTCGTCTTCGGAACACAATTTAAGATATTTTGGGTGAAAACCGGGAGGCTTGTGACTGTAGTGGAGTATCCCTTTAACTGTACTCTAGGAAAACATGGACAGACTTGAAATAGCAGCACCAGCGTCTAACAGACTGTTGGCACTCAACCGAGCCCCTTGAGGATCCAGGCCTTTCGATTTGGACACCTTCACGACTGGAGAGCGTGTGGTGCTCATCACGCTCTGTGGCCTTCTGGCTGCATCCCTATCTACAACCTGCTTGGATTTTTCTGCAAGATGGACAAACGATTCTCCTCTAAGTGAAGCCGACCAACAAGAATCCCCAATGTCTGCATTCCGTTCAAAATCTCTGCGCCAATATTAAGGCCTTTTCACTTCGAACAGATAACAGCATCTGAATTAAAGATAAGATGTTTTGTGTGTGTGGGTGCGTTCGGTTTAGAAATCTGGCCATCATCACTCATCTTGTTTTTAAGATGGCATGCTACGCAGCACAACAGCAAGCGACGGATTCGTTACTGTCGTCCAACAGCCTCCTTTCTACCCCCGTCCCTCTGTGTTTGTGAAGCTGTTCCTGTAGCTGGAACCGCTGTTCGGCAGGCACTCTCCCTTTAGGCAGCTGTCGCTATAAAAGGACACTTTTGCGATGTGAAGTTTGGGTTTGTAAGAAGCTTAAGGGGCAGCGTGTGGTGCTTGCATTTCGCCGTGCGGAGGAGGACATGGATAATTACTCTAATGTGTAGAGTGTTGAAACAGCTGTGAATGTTATCACAACACAGAATTCTGATGAGTTTGCACAGTTGTACAGCTATCTCAAAAAAGACTTGGATAAGGACCCGTCTTTATCAGCAAAAATAATCCTTGCTATCCCATCAAGTTTTTCAAAATCCTTCCGTATTAAACATCAGCACTTTTTACACAGCTCTTTAGAGTTCTTGAATCTGATTGGTCAGTTGTGGCATTTGACAGTCAGATGTTTCCTAATACTCCCCAACATCCATGGCAATGGATAGCCAACGCTACTTTCACGTCTCTCATATCACACCACAGGCTCACTCCTCATTTCCTACAAACTCTACTGACACCATCTTGTGCCTGAATTATCAGTTATGGTGAAAATAATCTTAGAGGACTTTAGAATTAATATAACTGATTATATTCGCCTTGAGTTGCTAACCCGATTTTATTACAAGCATGTTTCCTTCAGAAAATGTAAAAATCTAGTTACCACACAATATCCAACTAGGATGCTTTGGTAGCATTGAATGAAATTGGAATTTGTTGATGCACTGATGTGTATTAACATAAACAAAAGAATCCAAAGCTGCACGATTGATAGAAGCTTTGAATGTTGAGAGGCAATCGGTCTGCATTCCTTGTCGCCAAGCCCCCGATGCCCTACACAATGTAGTGCCCTGCTATTGTGAATAGAACATCTCCCTTTTGTGTGTGCAACAATAGAGCTCGACCCTGAAACTGGATTGTTGGACACTGGCTGTAAAACCTTCTCTGGCTTTTGTGGCTGTTTAACAAAACAGTCCTGAACCTGGAGTGGAGGACCCATCTAACTGAACTTCTGGATTCTGAAGAGTGTTTATCAAAAACAGTAAAAACTGCCTGAAAGTTTGGCCAAATTTGGGGATGAGATACTGTTATATCCCACTTTGGAACTTGGCAAAAATTGCCTACCTGAACAAGCACAAGGGTCCTCTTTCTTTATGCATAGTCGACTCTAACACTTGCTTTTTTCTATGAACTTTTTTAATGTCAGCTTGTCTCTTGTAAAGTGTTTCTTTAATCCCTCTTTGATGCTTTTTATCAATATCAGATTGAATGTAAAGGATACATCTGCGTTCCCTATTTAATTTGCCACCGCTAAGAAGCTTCACATGATCTTTCAGCCTGTACGCCATGCTGCGGCTCCGTGTCTTTCCATGTGCTGCTAAAAGATCTGTAAACACAGCCCTAATCCAGCTGCACGAATGAACCCAGCACCCCGTCTGCCTTCTGCCCACCTCAAGCTGTGCCATTCACAGCACACAAGCCAAGAGAACATCCCTGAAACAAAAAGCAGCATCACCAATGTCCTAATCAGAATCACTTTGCTAATGGCACTGCCTACTTATGTAAGCAATGATTCAAAATATATTGTTTTCAATGAAAGTTGGATCTTCTTCAAGGTGCCACAAGTTCAAAAGTGGGATGGGTGATATGCCATGAGATTTGTGAGGTTTTTGTGGGGTTGATTATCTTTGGAATGATTATCTTTGTTATTGGTGTGTCTCAGTGTGTATGTTATCACTGTGAAATTGTTGACTAGAAGGTTTGACCTTTATTATATGAGATCTGTCTTTCCATGATACTTAAACCTTTATCTTCAGGAATGACTTGTTTTTGCTGTGCTCCAGTACTGTAATTTGAGATTTTTTCCCATTTCAGCACTTTTCTACAAAATAGCTGTTGCAAGGACATTGTGTATTAAGAAATATTGGTCCCACTTGAAGCTGCCATCAGTTCATCTGTGAATGTGCTTTAAACCATGACCTTCTTGTCAGCTCTGTTAAAATATCGAAACATCGTTAAACCGAGAAAAATCTATTTGAAGGAAAATTGTCAAGATATTGATTCTTGTTTTCAGAGAATGTGTATCAAGTATTTTTCTCTGTATTGTTTTATTACTTGTTTGAAGCTTAAATGGGAAAAACAATTTGTCAGTTGGGAAAGTGAAAATAAGTTTCACTTTACCCAGTTTTGTTTAAAACTCATTTTCTTTTGAAGAATTTCTACTGGACAAAAAAAAATCTGATTAAGAAAATAAAGATGACGTTTTTTGAATTCATTGTTCATGATTACAGCCATTTCTTCCCCCAAAATCTGATGTCATTTTCTCCCAACTGTTTTTTCTTTTGTGCATGCTGGTTATCTTTTAGTGAAGTGTTACTTTTAGTACATCAGCTAAATGTGTATCATTATTGTCTCTGAATTGTTTTATGTAAGTTTCCGCATAAGGAATAGAACAGCCCTTTTTTCTGAGGAGTAGCTTTAGTGTTGATCTTTAACAGTAAGTGTGGAGAATTTCTGTAGGCACTATTTAATTCTCTACATGAATACACATACAATGTCCTGTGGTTGACCAGTGGGCAGAAACAAGCACATGTCAGCCCTGGGCTTAATGACCCTTATTGCAACAGATGTTGTGACTGAGAAATGCAAGGCTTTGCAGAGGTTGGTGGAGTAGTGTTTGTGCCTTTTCTGCAAAGGCAGTATAAAGAATACATGTGCAGTCCTTTATTTTTCTTCAGAATATTTTTTGGGAGGGTTATCAAGTTTTGTAATTGACTTCCCTGGTCCATGTTTTTTCGTCTTATCTTTGGGGTTCAATAAAACAGCCATTCTTTCATCCATGCAGTGCAAAGCATCTCTTCATGAGTGCATTTCTGATTTAGAATTTCACAAAGTCATCACCCTTTTCTAACCCCTTTTGCCCCTATTGGTCTATGGTTGGGAATCTCTCAGTGTGCATGCACTGAACAGGTGGTCTCTATGTTGACCCATCTGTCCGAGAGACAGCAGCTGTCCTTCGGACGTCGTCTTTATTACCTCTGAGTGTTTTTCTTCTTGCTGTTTTCCTGTAGTCTGTGGGTTATGTTACGTTACTTCTGTAACTGGGATTTCTGACCTCTCTCCTCATTTATTGTTCCAGGGTTTGGGTGTATGCTGAGGTTAGTGTCACATACTCTGCACCTGCCTTATCTACTACTTCTAACAGAGGGGCATGTTTACATATTCTCCACCCCTTCAAGGTGCACCCCTTCCTCTTTAAGGTGCACCATTCTGAGGATAAAAAGAGACACCCCAGCTTACTAGATATTTCATAAATTGGGAGAATCTAATGTCACATTTTTGTTGCCAAGAAAGACAAAAAAAATTGCATTAAGTGTTTTTTTTTTTTAATATTCTGCAATTCCATTACCATAATGCAAAAAACAAAACAAAAACACGGTTGAAACGGTTTCAACGGCAACAACATAAACAAACGTTACTGCGCATACACGCTTTTGTAGCCCAAACGTAACTTCCGGTAGACTTCCACAAAGAATCAATAAAAACAGCAAAGTCCCTCTAAAGTAGATTATTTCTGATAATGAGCAAAATATGTTTGGTCTTATTGAAAATGCAAACTCATTCTCTGCCAGCTTTATTTCTTTAAATTGGTTACCAACATTGACATGCCGTAGCATTAAAGGTTGTAAAACAGCGGAACATGCTTCAGCTGTCTTTTTTCTGTCTGTCTTTTTGTCAATCCCAAACACACTTGCACCAGTGGGCGAAACAGGTGAGCCTCAGTCAACATCAGACAACCGGTCCTTGCCTTTCATTAGGCCATCAACAGCAGAACCTTCTCACACCTGTTAGTCCTCCCAGAGAGGGTTAATAAAGACTAACAGGGTGTCATGGACAGATGCATAGAATGATCCAGAGTATTTACCAGTACATACTAGTTGTTATTTGTCAGGTGGCCAGTATTCTGTCTTCATGATGCATTTGCTTGCACATGATCCGATTACCATTGGTTCAATTAAGATAGTCATTACAACTACCGTCACACAGCTAATATATGTGTGCTGCTGGTCTTCTGGGGCTGTTTAGAGGACAGTGCAGTTTCCCTGCTCCTGTTGGCCAGTGGCAGCACATTAAAAATTTGGTGTAGTTTCATTGCGGTATCCAGTCTGACCCGTGTTGTGCTGTCAGAATATTAACTTCTCCTTCCCTTCTTCTCTTCACCCCCAAGTCCTCCCACCGGCCATGTGCTGAAAGGGCCTCTGGAGTGTTTTCATGGCACGTGGCCAGCCCTGGAGTGAATATGTGAAGAATTTCTCTGCTTCTCTCTCTTTTCTCATTTGATCAGTGTTCTCTCCGCTGTCCACAAGGGAATACGGTGCTCGGCGCAGAGCAAAGGAAGAGCACTAGACCCAGAGCTAAGCAGCTCGTAATTAATAGAAAGAAGTTATGATTTAAGAGGAATGAGACAGTGAAAGGGTTCCTCGCGTGGTCTTAAACGTTCTGCTAATCAAGAGCGCTGTTGAGATGAGAAATATCAAAATGGTTTTGCTCAAGAAAGATATCTCAATATGCTTTGTTCTTAATCAAAAGGAGTGACCCAAATGTATGCATGGTGCTGATCATTTCCAGTGTTAGGATTTTTGTATTTTTTATTATTATCACTAGAGTTGGATGATATATGTAAAACTCTTTTTTTTGACCATTTGATAATTGTTTGCATCTTTGTTATTTAAACATTAATCTAATTTTATTTTTCTGTATTTTACTTTGATTTTGAAAACAATGAAGTCCTGTTTTCCACACTTTTTCACTAAACTAATAGTGAAAGGGAAGACAATAATAATAATAATAACAATAATAATAATGCTTATTAATAATTTATGCAACAATATATAGTAAAACTAAGCAGTATGTATTTTTATAAAAAAAATGTAATATATAAAAAATACTACACAGAGGCTTTCGTTAATTGTTTTTGAGTGATGGTGCAAGAAAATATTTTTGAATTGTTCTTTTAAAATCGACAGCTTCTCTGATCTGATTAGTGGTAATGAATTTTATTTATTTGTCTGTATCTATTTATCTGTAGTTTGGTTGGGTGAACTAGGGCACTGAGAGATGAAGTTAACATCAGTGTTTCTGTCTTGAAGGGGTCAGATTTCTATTTCCAGTCACATATGTAAGAATAAAACCCTCTAAGAAGCCTATGATGGAGTGAGATGGTGTTATTTTGAAGTCAATTACTGTCTAAATCAATTACACACTCTGAATGTGAATATGGTTGTGTTCCACTGTTGAATTTTTCTTTTCAGATGGCTTGAAAATGCTCAGGCAGGCTGCAGTCTTGCTGAAAACCCCCCCAAGCGGACTCTTTGGCTGACTTGAGAGTCTGGGCTGACTTTAAGAGCCGTGCAGCGCACAGTGTGATTAACTACAGCTTGCCCGTTAAAGCCGTAGAGTTGTTGAATGACTGGATACACTATTTTTTTCTTTGTTATGTTGAAGTCAATTACTGTCTAAATCAATTACACACTCCATAGGGTCAGAGAAAAAAATGCCAAATGTGAATATGGTTGTGTTCCACTGTTGAATTTTTCTTTTCAGATGGCTTGAAAATGCTCAGGCAGGCTGCAGTCTTGCTGAAAACCCCCCCAAGCGGACTCTTTGGCTGACTTGAGAGTCTGGGCTGACTTTAAGAGCCGTGCAGCGCACAGTGTGATTAACTACAGCTTGCCCGTTAAAGCCGTAGAGTTGTTGAATGACTGGATACACTATTTTTTTCTTTCTAAAACACGCTACAAAGAACACTTGATGTAACAGCTCAACTTTGAGGGTGAAGTACACTTCATAATGCTTTATGAAGATCAAATTCCCCACATTACTGAATATTCATCAAATAAACACCAGAGGTTGAGTGGATCAATTGCGTTATTAATGTGAATGACAAGATAAGCCTTCACTCTGACTTCTCAAATTTTATATACCATCATCGCTTTGCAGTAGACATTGGACCTGTATGATGAATGTAGCACTAAACCGAGGGAGGCTGCAAGGTCTTGAGTGAATACAGTTCACAGCTGTCCCAGGAGACGGCAGCGGGTTTTAGCATAGGGCCAGGCTGGGGTCACATGGCCGCGGCTGGCTTCTGCTTCATAATTAAGGTCCTGCAGCCTTGGGATTTAATTAAGACAACTGCTGCCAGATCAGTTAGCATTATTGTTAAATGTGCCTTGGATCACATTCTGTCTTGTTTTAGTGTGATCTGGATGTTTCACATGAGGGTATTTGTTTGCCTTGTTGACTATGCTCGGGAGACACATGTCAACAAAGGGTCTATATTCTACACTTTTGTAGCATTTAATTTTTTACCTGAAGTCACTTGTAAATTAGTTAAGGTTTCTTGCACCATAAGCAGTTTTACATGACTTTGCATTACCTTGCAGTTTAAGTACTATTTAAAAGTTTGGGATCGGTAAGACTTAATTTGTTTTTTTTTTTTAAAGAAATTAATTATTTAATTCAGTAAGGATACATTAAATAAAAATTATTTAAAAAAAAAAGTTTAGAATTTTCTATTCACCAAAGAATGCAGAAAAATCATGGTTTCCAAAAAAATATCAAGCAGCACAACTGTTTTCAACATTGATAATAAGTAATTTAGCATGAAATCAGCCTATTAGAATGATTTCTAAAGGATCATGTGGCACTGAAGACAGGAGTAATAACTGCTGAAAATTCAGCTTTGCTGTCACAAAAATATTTTAATAATATATTAAAATAGAAAAGTTATTTTTTTAATAATATTGTTTTTACTGCATTTTGATCAAATATATGCAACATTAGTGAGCACAAGAAACTTTTATAAAAGATTTAAAACGTCTTCCTGACCCACACCTTTTGACAGCTGATGTATTTGATTCTAGTTATGAATTATCTTCTAGTTCTAGAATTATCTCAGAATTCTGGCTTGGTTCACAAAGTCTAAATTTCAAGTTTTTTTTCTCTCAGTTTCTTTGTTGGCTTCTGCGTGGTTGAAGTGCGCTGTGCTGCTTTTGTACTCGGCATCAGTTTTTGCGCCCCATGACTGATAGCCTGAAGAGGTGGAAAGTATGCAGCGATTTTTCTTTCTTTTTTTCCGTCCTCTTTGGAGTAGCCTCAGCTCACACTGATGAGCTCAACAATTCAGATCACTTAAAGTTCCAGCTCTGAGTGGAATGTGGAGACCCGCATGCATCCAGATCTCTGACTCCAGAGTTATTCTCTGAGTGAAAAATGGAGAGCAGGGGGTTAAGGCAGCTTAAAAGGGAGCATGACTCATCACACGCTGATTGCCATGTTTGGTACCGGAGCGGCTCACTCTCACCTCCATGTGGACTTGATTACCTCAGTGAAAGCGGGAGAGAAAGACTCGAACACATCCCTGGACTTGGAGGGGTAGTAATGAGAACATTATTTCTGTTTGCTTCAGAGTTTATTTTTAGGGAGATGACCGCTCTGCTTGTGCTTTAGTTGTAACTTAAACATGCAAAATAATTTTTCTCAAGTTTTGTTATTTTCTTTATTTTATAAGTAGTAGTCACTTAACTTTATGAACTTTTTTTTTTTGTTCAGATTATGAAGAGGTGCTTTCATTCATTTCAGCTCATTAGAAAGTAGTTAGTTGAGTAGGTTTGTAGTTGGTTAGGCATTTGGTAATTAGTCCGCTAGTTTGGTTTTTGTCTGTTAGTTGGTTAGTTAATTATTTAGGCTAATTTAATGAATTTTATTTTAGTTATTTAGGTACATATTAGCTAGATACGATCAACACGGTACAGTGCTATGCCTTGCCATTATCATAATTACAAATTCAGTTGCATGTGCCAGATGCACTTTTGTGTTGTGGCTCATTATCACAATTTCATATGAGGCAATCTACTGCTTAGTCTCATTATATTGTCCATTTTATTTATTTACACATGTGATATGTGGAATCTTTCCAATCATTTTGGAATGGATTGCAAATCTGTTCCTGCTAAAATCTCAAACCAACAGTGAAGTTTTCACTGTTTTGGTTTCATACGTGTAAATATGGAGTATTTATGTTGGATGATGATGATGTGTTCGAAAGAAGGATAGATTATCCCAGTCTCATGGATATCAGTGTGAATTCCTCTGTATTCTTTTGTGTCAGATGTTTCCTACAAGGAGACATATCTTTTATGTACAGTGCCAAAGAATCGACTACACACAATCGATGCAATGTATCAGTTTTGTGGTCCAGAACAATCAATATGCTAAGGTGTACTTGATCAATGGATCTTGTGTCCCGAGTTAACTGGGTAAGTAGCTCCTCTTAGGTCAACCAAGTAGACTCTTGGTCCTTGTCAGGTTGGTATTTGTTGTATTTATAAGCTTATAATGATAAAACTTGATGTTAACAACGTAGATTTGAATTGATACTTGCTCATATGTGTGTGCATACAGGTGCATCTCAATAAATTAGAATGTTGTGGAAAAGTTCATTTATTTCAGTAATTCAACTCAAATTGTGAGCCAAAATCATCACAATTAAAAGAACCAAAGACTTAAGCTACTTCAGTCTGCGTGCATTGAATTTATTTAATACACGAGTTTCACAATTTGAGTTGAATTACTAAAATAAATGAACTTTTCCACGACATTCTAATTTATTGAGATGCACCTGTATATACATTATTTTACAACTGTTTTGAATATAGCAGAACTTTCATTTTTTCGAGTATCCCTCTCCCCACATAGTGTTGGGCGATATGCTCAATTGTCATATCGTCCTATCATCAGCCTGTGAGATCCCCGATACACAATATTATTGTGCTAATTTATTTAATTATTTTATTTACTTAGTTTCATTGCCAAAATGTGAACCAACTCCAGCTTGAGGTTAAAAGCAGCCTGATGTTTTTAATATGACTGAATTTGTATTTAACATACCAGTTTAATAGAAACATTGCAAGTTACTAATTATAGGGCTTAAGTTACATTTCTTCAGTTATTCAAATAGCAGCTACAGAAAACGAGCAAAGAACATTTACATTATCAAAGAACAACATCACTGACTCCCGTTACAATCTGTGAAGCTATCTACACTGTATGATGAATAAATCTCTTATGCTTGCATCGCACATAGATCTGCACTTTGTTGTTTATGAGAGAATTCGCGAGAGAGCTGAATTCAGTCAGCGAGCAAGCGCTAAACAACAAAACTCTGGTGTTTCAGCAATGACTCATCTGAATGCCTCTGATTGGCCATTGCGTTCCTAAACTCAACAGAATCGTGTGATTGGTTATAACGCTCAACACCGTGAAAACGCGAAAAAAGAACAAATAAGCCCTAATATTAATTAGATAGTATTACTAGCCTAATAATAATAATAATCATCATCTTGTTATCATTAAATGTATCGGCTACAAGCGATATCTCTGACTATCGTAGATACATGATACTATCATCTGTCTGCACAACCCTAATGTGAAGCTTTTGTTGTAGCATTGCCAAATTTAACATTTGTTTGTTATGAATAATCTTATGTTTTGGTTTACGTTCAACAAAATAGACAAATTAAATTATGTAAATTCAATTGCTACAGCATTTACTGAATAATCTAAAAATAGACGTACCACATGTTATTTAAAATATATATGTGTATTGTTTTTCCCACAAGAATAGATGTATTATTGTAATGGGATGTAAAATTACTTGTACCTTGATATAAGAATTTGTCATACCGCCCACTCCTGCCGTCTGTTATTGACCCAGCTGTTAGGCCTCATCCTTGTCCATGACTTTTCCCTCCTCTGTCCGAACATTTTCTACATGATATTAAAAGATTTAGGGATTATGGTCTCAGCATCACTGAAGCGCTAGATCCTGCTTTTTCCAGTTGAAATCTGCTGGTAAACTGAGTGATAGAGCACCGAGGGCGGCCTGGGTTTTTTTTAGTTGACCAGGTCAGCAACAGAGGCTTCACAGCCTAGCAAAATGTGTGATTTGGTTCCATGTGTCATATCCAGATATTCTTTGCTTGATTTCAACCTTAGTTCAATTCATTGGTATAAGTTAATGCATTACGTGTCATGAACTAACAGTTAACTTTTTCAGCATTTATTTATCCACAACAATTATGCAAATAAATGCATTAGGCAAATAGTTCTGATGTAAGTTTGTTAACAGAATGTTTCAACAAGTCACCTGATTCCATGTAACAGCATCTCTCTGTTCTTTATGATACAGAATGGAAAGTGCATGTGAAAGCGGTATCCATCGACTACTTCGGTTGTATAGAGATCAGAATGCTGATGGCCATAGGCTGCTGTAGTATTTCCTGAAAAACTGGGCATAGAGCTGAATAGTCAGCACTTTGTCAACAACAAGTTTGGCAGCTGATACAAGAAGGCCACAGCCTGACGTCTATGTTACTGCTCAGCAGATCAAAATTACCCTCAATTTGTTTTCTGTCAGGGACTGAATTGTTTATGTTCAGAAATAGTGCACTGATATTTTATTTGTTATTTTTAGTTATTTATTTGTTGTACAAAGCAGCGCCAGTAAAACCCAGTGGTGCCACCTGCGGTTGGCTGATTGTCACATTATTCGGAGCATTGGTTGCACTTTGTGAGTGCATGTTTGGCAACATTTACAAGCACAAAGACAAAAACTGCATTTCACAGTGATCTTTACCTTCACGTTGTTGTAGCAGCACCCCGTCGCTAGCAAACAACTCCTTGCCACAGAGGGTTTTATTTGAGAATTCAGATCAAGCGCTGCCAGACTACATGCTTGAATCATTGTATTGCTCCTCAGTTCCTCAATAACAACATACAGGCCCTCGCTGTGGTTGCTACTATGGGATTTCACCCAAGCTTTACATGCTATGTGAAACACCACAAAAACTCTCAACAGTTCCAAACTGGATGTGGAGGAACTGACTTTGGCTGTCCTTCTGAATGTTTCGACCAAATCCCAGATAGTCTGAGAACAGCAAAAGTTTTGGTCCCTTTTCTTTCCTATCCCCTCCAAGTCTATTGGTCCCATCTCTTCAGATGGATGGATGGGGCCAAGTCACCATAGAGACAGGTTCAACAAATGGCCAGGATTGAAAGGTTAGCTTGGAGAAAGATACAGGGTTGTCTGTATTTTAAGGGATCTATTTAATAGTGATGTGTTTGTCCTCATGTAATGAATCAGTGGATTGTAATACTCTTCATGGTGTGGTTTCTCCACACACAGCCAGCTGGGTTTTGATGTTTTTGCTGAACTGTACTCCTATGTTCAACAATAAATTAGCAACTCTCCAGCATGTGCATGTATCCTTAACAGATGGGGAGTGATGTGTTTTTTTTCCCTTTCTTTTCATCAGGGTCTATGTAAATGAGCTCAGCAGTATAGTCGGGGACAGGTTTTTTTGTCTGTACAGTTCGAAACCGTTTATTCAGTATCACAGTATTATGTGATTTATATGTTTCTCCTTGGCACATTTGCCTTTTTGTCACTTTGGGTGCTGAGAGACTATTTTCTGTAAAGCTGCTTTAAAGTAGTTTGCATTGTGAAAAGCACTTTACAGATATAACTGGCTTGTTTTCAATTTGATATTTGACATCACCTGTCAAAGTGGTTTCTGTAAGACAAGTCTCGCAAGTCTTACATTTACAAGTGTTTACAATTTCCCGATGCTTTTGTTTGGTGTGTAATGTAGGTGCACCTTCATATTTTTCCCTTTTCTGTATAAACTTTCAAACTGTTTTAACCTACAAATAAGCATGATGTATGTTCTGTTACAGCACTGACGTTTATCTTTTTTTTTAAATAAATGTGTGTGTGTGTGTATATGTATGTGTGTGTGTATATATATATATATATATATAAGCTTTACATGCTATGTGAAACACCACAAAAACTCTCAACAGTTCCAAACTGGATGTGGAGGAACTGACTTTGGCTGTCCTTCTGAATGTTTCGACCAAATCCCAGATAGTCTGAGAACAGCAAAAGTTTTGGTCCCTTTTCTTTCCTATCCCCTCCAAGTCTATTGGTCCCATCTCTTCAGATGGATGGATGGGGCCAAGTCACCATAGAGACAGGTTCAACAAATGGCCAGGATTGAAAGGTTAGCTTGGAGAAAGATACAGGGTTGTCTGTATTTTAAGGGATCTATTTAATAGTGGCCCTCTATTTGGATCCCAGCTCATTCAGACTTGCAGTTTGGTTTCGGTGGCCTGTGTGTTCTCTTTCGAGGATAGGATTTCACCGCAGTGCTCCTCTCCATGGTAACTTTAGAAAAGCCTCTGCAGACAAGGACTAACCCCTTGTCTGCCAGTTACATCACTATGCCATGTACTGAGGGTACTTACTAGTGAGGAAATAGACCTGAAGGGTTGAGGGCGGAATCTTTAGCCTCTTGTTCCTTACCACTTGGAACATTTCAAAGCAGAATTGAGTACTGTGCACTGTTCAGAATTGAATTGAGAATGCCTTTTAAATTTAAAGTTCCTGAATTTGAATTGAGGTAGAAAACAGGATGCAGAATTGCAATTTGAATTTGAATGTAAGGAAATAGGATTAAAATAACATCTTTAATAAAATAAAAATTAAAAATGTAATTCTTAAAAATGTAATTCAAATCATTTTAAATAATTAAATAAATGTATTTGAATAAAAAACAAGAACTTTGAATGTGGGCTTGATAAAGCTTTGTTTGAAAGTTTTGAAACATTTTAAAACCCGTACATTTTGAAGAGATGGATTGACGAACATATGGAATGATAGAGCGATAGATAGAATGATAAATATGACGGACAGATAGAATGATAGATAGGACAGATGGATGGAACAATAGATAGAGTGATAGAAAGAATGGACAGAACGATACATAGAACAGACAGACTGAACAACAGATAGAATGATAAATAATAAATTGGATAGAGCAATAGATAGGAAGGATGGACAGAACAATAGATAGGAAGGACAGATGGTAGACAGAAATAATGATAGATAGAATTGATGGAATGACAGATAAATTGATCAGACAGATCAAATGATAGAATGAACAAACGACAGACAGACAGACAGATATTGTATTTAATCAATTAACCTTTCTGGACCAGATTGAAAGAACACTTATTTCCCAGAATACATTACTTTGTATTACATTTCAGCGAATTCTTCTTTCTGTCAGTCCAATTGAACTTCCTGTGCAGTGTGGCCATTTAAATTCAAATTCCAACTTATAAGGGAGCCTATTTTTAATTTTGTGTGACCCTTGTTACAACAAGATCATTTCAGATATGTAATATGAACTCTAAAGGTCTTAAACTTGACCAAGAACTATTATTATTCATCATTAATAGTGCATTAATTTCAAAGCCTGTGGTTTGCAGCCCTCTTGTGCCCTTCATGCAAGCATAACTTTTTAACTACCAGTCATCATTCATGCTTGTTAGACTTAGTATATCATCCCATCTGGGTTTGATTTAATGGACAGTAAATGAACTGTCACTACTCTACTGCCCCAGTTGGGAAACGAATGAGAGACGTGGGGCGAAAGAGAAAAAAAAATATCAGTGAGCTCATGGCACTCTTCAGTCAGCAGGTTTATTTTGGGGAGAGGGGGCATTCTTGAGGGGACTGCCCAGCCTGCCTGTTTTAGCCCTGAGGGGGAGGGGTCCTAACGGTGCAGCTTGTCCCAGCCTCGTCTTTGAGTCCCACAGACCCGTCAGGCGTCTGACAGCTTCGAGGACACCTCAGACTCAGAGGAATCTTTGGACGAAACTTTGGAGAAGAACAGGAGTAGGAAGACTCCTTGCGGGTGGAGGTTTGGAACACGCAGCAATGACACGTGACGTGTAAGTCTTCTAGAAAGATCTCAAGATCTAGTGGACATGTAGAGGATTTATGGTATATGATTTTTGGATATTTCTGTATCATGAACATATGGAAAAGTAATCATGCTTGATGTCTTTCCTGCTAACTCATCTTGGTGTTCTCTGAAGTCTGAGTAAAATTAGAGACTATAAAAAACTATACCCTCTGGCTTGTGCTGCTTAGGTTAGAACTTGAGGTAAAAGTGGCTTGAGGTTATCACAACTGCAAGTGAATATTAAACTCAACCACCTTATGTTAAAGTTAGGATGGACGGAGGGACCAACCTAATTATTTTGAGCCCAGAGATGGGCGTAGAGCACCAAAATAGAGAGTGCTTATCAATGTGTGCCACAGTTACAGTAGCTTATACAGTAAGTACAGTACATATACAG
>NW_015540932.1:666561-672238 GCF_001515605.1 Sinocyclocheilus anshuiensis
TATATATGTATATATGTGTATGTGTGTTAGTGTGTTGTTTTTAAATATTCATATTTTGCCAAAAGAAAGTCATTGTTGCATGTAACTTGGCTGACACGTTATATTGGAGTAGTACAGAACTTTCTCACTAGGTGTTGTGAGTAATGTGTTTGTCCTCATGTAATGAATCAGTGGATTGTAATACTCTTCATGGTGTGGTTTCTCCACACACAGCCAGCTGGGTTTTGATGTTTTTGCTGAACTGTACTCCTATGTTCAACAATAAATTAGCAACTCTCCAGCATGTGCATGTATCCTTAACAGATGGGGAGTGATGTGTTTTTTTTCCCTTTCTTTTCATCAGGGTCTATGTAAATGAGCTCAGCAGTATAGTCGGGGACAGGTTTTTTTGTCTGTACAGTTCGAAACCGTTTATTCAGTATCACAGTATTATGTGATTTATATGTTTCTCCTTGGCACATTTGCCTTTTTGTCACTTTGGGTGCTGAGAGACTATTTTCTGTAAAGCTGCTTTAAAGTAGTTTGCATTGTGAAAAGCACTTTACAGATATAACTGGCTTGTTTTCAATTTGATATTTGACATCACCTGTCAAAGTGGTTTCTGTAAGACAAGTCTCGCAAGTCTTACATTTACAAGTGTTTACAATTTCCCGATGCTTTTGTTTGGTGTGTAATGTAGGTGCACCTTCATATTTTTCCCTTTTCTGTATAAACTTTCAAACTGTTTTAACCTACAAATAAGCATGATGTATGTTCTGTTACAGCACTGACGTTTATCTTTTTTTTTAAATAAATGTGTGTGTGTGTGTATATGTATGTGTGTGTGTATATATATATATATATATATAAATTAATTATTTGCAAATAGAAGGGGATTCCTGCTTTAAAAATATATTTTGTATATATTTCTATGTGCTTAAATGCTTCAAAATGATGCATGCTATTTTGGGGAGATTATTTCTTGGCTTTGTGATATTATGTAATGCATTCAGCTGCATTTATTTATATATGCTAACAAGGGTCTAAATATAAAATCTGTTGGTTTACTGTATAATGCACTCTGTTATGACGCAGCAGGCGTCTGGCATGTGCAGTCATTATAGTTTTCAGAGCTGATTGGAGTGATTGCTGAATAAGTCACCTGGAGCTGTATGTGTTTGTTTGGGATAGTGATGCTCTGTATGGTCTTGTGTCTGTGCTGCAGTAAATCATTAGCATTTCTTGCTTGTCCTGCTTGGTCTGTTCTACCCCTCGGCATTGCAGGCGTCCCGGTGCAATCCTCTGTAAGGGAACTTCAGTTAACATCTTAGCTCATGACCGCTCGGAGATGCCTTGACTCTGTACATAAGGTGAAACCTTTGTGTTTGAGGAAGAACGAGTGAATTTGTTTAGTGCCGCATTACTTCCCTCCATTTGTTATTCTGAGGATGATGTGTGGTACTGATCAGGGGATTTTTCTGTCTGTCTGATGCTGAGAGTGCAGGGAACACAAGAGCCATGTGGCCTTCTGCTGTTCTTTTTCCACATTTGAAGGGCACAGTCTTCATTCCTCCATCTTTTTGAAGTGAAAGTGAAAATGATTGTTAAGAAACAAGAACTGGTTATTATTCAGAACTAGGGGTGCTCTGATTTAGTGGTCGACCGATATGGGTTTTTTGACTGCCGATGCCGATATCTTGGAAAGCAGGGTGGCCGATATAAAGCCGATGTAATTTTATTTATTTTAATTAATATTTAAGAAATTTTAAATCATTTGAAAATTGATTAAAAATAACTGTGTAAAATAAACATACTTATACTTTAGAGGACAAAGCATTTTTCACAAATAAATATTTAATAAAAATCTAATTGAAAAGAAAGTAAACAATGTAACCAACAAGGCACTCAGTATTCTGGGAAGTTTGTGTGCATTGGGAATCTTTTTTTTTTTTTTTTTTAAATAAAGCCAAGGTAACACTCATTTTACATACAGCACGCAATGAAAATGACAAATGTATGGCAGTGGGCAAATGCATAAAGTGTAGCATAATTTGAACTCACGAGTTTAAAGTTTGTCGATCGCATGTCTCCAGTGAAGCTGAACTCACCATCAAAATAAAGTCCGCCGCGCCGTCAAAATAAAACAAATGTGTTCGCCTCGAACACATCGGCCAAACAGAAAAACTTAGCGGCCGATGCCGATATTTGAAAAATGGCAAATAACGGCCTTGGCAATATATCGGTCGACCGCTACTCTGATTGATTGGCTACCAATCACTATCGGCCGATAAACGCTTTGGGATGTTTGATCGGCGGTCTTTTTAATGGGCGATCTCAAATAACCGATCTCAAGCTGATGGGTGAAATAATTATAATGCTGAAGGTGAGGTACAATTCATATTTCTTCATTAAATAACTTAAGTAATTTGAAAACTTTCTGTGAGACATAATTTTACAAACAGCGTGAGTGAATCACCGCGTCTCTTTCTCAAAATGCGCAAATGGCTTCAAATCACATCGCATCTGCACTATAAGTGAGCTGCACAGTTGACACAGGAATTGTCACTTGCACAATCGAAGCAGTGTCGCATCGTCACTAAGTTTTATAAATTGCATTCCTTTTTAATTCTTGCCAGTGTTTAAACCATTCAGCACTTGCACACTCTCCTGGAGACCGTGCACTCATGTACACTCGCAGCGCACACGCATAACGCCAGGTTCACATTACTCTGTTTGCAGTGCGTATGTGGTGTGTATTTTTTCCGCGCTCATGTTAACGGATTAAAGCGTTCACACTGCACGCGGCTGCGGTTCATCAGTGCGTTCCAGGAGTGGTGCGTCTGCAGCAGTGCAGAGATCGTTTCCGCACCGAGTCTATATTTTTGCTGCGCTGCAAGCGAAGAATTAAAGTAAAAGCTCATTGTTTGCAGTAAATATGAACATGGATTGACACGAAAATGTAGTATTTACACCATAAATGCATATAATTAAAGTCTACTGTGTTTCACAGACGACACATTTTGGCATATTCAACATATTTTTGGCTAGGTTTAAAGGAAAAGAGCATTTTTAGATAAACAAGGCAATAATAGATGGCACTCGTGGCGGTAGTAAAACAAAGTTCTTTGTGAACTGCAGGATTGCTTGTAATAAAGAATTAAATGCAAAAGAAAAGGCAGTAGAGCTGACTGTCAAATGGCAAATAATTTTTTGCCACTTGAGCAACTTAATATATCAATCTAGAAGTAAATGCAAAAGTAAAAAGCATTGAAAAATGTGTTGCTTATATTTATTGTGTTCAAACATGTCTGTGAAAGATTGTATTACTATACTGTGTAAAAAAAAGAATTGCAATGCTGAAAAAGCATTTGACTGTCAAATGGCAAATAATTTTTTGCCACTTGAGCAACTTAATATATCAATCTAGAAGTAAATGCAAAAGTAAAAAGCATTGAATAGTGTGTTTCTTATACAGTATTTATTGCGTTTAAACGTCTCTGAAAGGTTGTATTACTGTACTGTGTAAAAAAAGAATCACAATGCTGAAGAAGCATTTTCAGTAACAATGTTTGGACTTAAAATCAAAATTATGGATAAATGTTGTGTTTGTAGTAAACAGCCACGGATCAGAAGCAGATTCCTGTGTGAAAGCATAGTCCGTGCTGCTTCTGCACTGCTTACGTACCACATGGACTGCATACGCACTGCAAACTGAGTATGTGTGAACCTGGTGTAAAAGGCCGCCTCACATACAGCTCACGAAATCAGGCTTGTGCTGTGTGTAAGCTATTGTGCCACAATTGCACGATTGTCAAAACAAAAATGCAGTGCACGATCAAGCATTTAGGTGAGAAATATATATTTTTGAAAAATGTCTAAAAAAGCCTAAAATATTGGTATCGGTGATCGTATCGGCAAATACTGCTTTCTGTGATCGGCGATCGGCCTCAAAAATCCTGATCGGAGCACCCCTATTCAGAGCCAGTTATACTAAAAAAATAAATAAATAATTTTTTTTTTTTCCTGGATGTGAGCTGAAATCGAAACCAGATTTGTAAAGACTGTAAAACTCTCACATTTAGCGAAATTACACACAAAGCATACAAACGCAGCGTACTGATGAATCAGTATGACATCTTGGCTTAGTCGTGATCATATATGGTCATCTGTTGGTGAACTCTTAACCTTTTGTTAGCTTTTGCCTGTAAGTGTTGGTATGAAGAAACTCTGCTGTCAGCACTTTTCTGAGATATGTTTAGTCTAAGGGTGGATGAGTTGTATCCTTACTGCTTGAGATGATTCATGATCTTTCTACTGCTAGGGGTTATACTGTTGTATGGACTTCATTGAATTTTAAGTAAAAAAAAAAAAGTCTTGTGAAGCAATCATGACATCAAAACCATCAATAAACTGCAAGAATCTTGATGCCTATTGTAACATTGCGTAAAAATGTTTTTCTTGTGACATTGAGATAGTTTGAGTGTTGTTTGATATCCTGCTTGGAGCCAGACCCTAGTAGTCAGTCAGTCTGTCTATCCGTCTGTCTTTCTCCGCTGTCACATATATTAGAATATAGCCGCATGCTGGGAGGTTGTTGCTAGGGGCAGGATAGAGTGCTTGCATATGTAAAGGTAAAGGCATTCACGTGGTTTTGCATTTCAGATTTGAGCAGCTCAAGATTTGGATCACAGTTAGAGGTGTTAAAATACATTGATTCATAGTGCATCATAAAAAATAAAATAAAAATTACAATTAAAGTGTGTGTACTGTATGTAGGCTATATATAGTGTGTGTGTGTGTGTGTGTGTATGTATGTGTATATGTGTATATGTGTATGTATATATGTACAGTGGTGTGAAAAAGTGTTGGCCCCCTTCCTGATTTCTTATTTTTTTGCATGTTTGTCACACTTTAATGTTTCAGATCATCAAACAAATTTAAATATTAGTCAAAGGTAACACAAGTAAACACAACATGCAGTTTTTAAATGAAGGTTTTTATTATTAAGGGAAAACAAAATCCAAAACTACATGGCCCTGTGTGAAGAAGTGTTTGCCCCCCTGTTAAAACTGTGGTTTATCACACCCGAGTTAAATTTCTCTAGCCACACCCAGGCCTGATTACTGCCACACCTGTTCGCAATCAAGAAATCTCTTAAATAGGACCTGCCTGACAAAGTGAAGTAGACCAAAAGATCCTCAAAAGCTAGACATCATGCCGAGATCCAAAGAAATTCAGAAACAAATGAGAAAGAAAGTAATTGAGATCTATCAGTCTGGAAAAGGTTATAAAGCCATTTCTAAAGCTTTGGGACTCCAGCGAACCACAGTGAGAGCCATTATTCACAAATGGCAAAAACATGGAACAGTGGAGAACCTTCCCAGGAGTGGCCGGCCGACCAAAATTACCCCAAGAGCACAGCGACGACTCATCCAAGAGGTCACAAAAGACCCCACAACAACATCCAAAGAACTGCAGGCCTCACTTGCCTCAGTTAAGGTCAGTGTTCATGACTCCACCATAAGAAAGAGACTGGGCAAAAATGGTCTGCATGGCAGAGTTCCAAGACGAAAACCGCTGCTGAGCAAAAAGAACAAAAGGCTCGTCTCAGTTTTGCCAGAAAACATCGTGATGATCCCCAAGACTTTTGGGAAAATACTCTGCGAGACAACTTTTTGGAAGGTGTGTGTCCCATTAC
>NW_015540932.1:677502-682847 GCF_001515605.1 Sinocyclocheilus anshuiensis
GCCTGTTGCATTACAGTACATGAAAGTTCACTTACCACATACACAGAGTAAGGAGAAATGTCTGATAGGATGATGGCGAATGATTTGCAGATCCTGAGCACCAATGACAAACATCTAATCTTGTCAAATGTGTGGTAAGTACTGCCGCTCCATAGTATAAGAGTCCTTGTGATCGCGAATCTCAAACGTGAAAGTGAAAGTAAAATGAGAGCTCGCAATCGAAAGCAGTTTCAATAGCGGCTCCCTGATGCCCGCAACTTATATACAGTCGCTTATACTTACCCAACGATATAATTGCGAGAAAAAGCCATCTCGTAGGCTATTTATTCCCTTTAGGGTTTCTGTAGTACACTTCATTTCCTTTATGAACTGGTATGCGGGGGATTGCGGGAGAGGGGGTGGGGGGGAAGTAGGGCTGGGCGGTAATTCGATAATGATAATTATCGTGGTATAATTTTCCTCGATAAAACGATATGAAGAGTTCTATAAATGTTCGATATAATGTTTATGCGCCAAAAGCGGAACGAAACAGCGCAACTCATTTGAATCGCACCACATGGACCGTTTATCCGCTCGGATCAAAGTTCAATCCTTGACCGGCGCTGTCCACGTCAGCGCCTGAGTGATTAATTGCAGAGTTTACTGGCTGGACGCTTGGAGTGTGACCGTGCATTATGATCAGGCATCTGTGCAGGCCCTTATTCCACACCTGACCTGTCACTCACATCCATCTGTTCCTGTGGAGACAGGCCAGACAATCACAAGCCACAGGATCTGTGCCATACACCAAACCACATGATCCCAGAGTGCATCTGTCACATGTTCCCCCAGTTTTATTTGACTGTTCAGGGATCATGCATTAAAATGTGTTAATCATTTAATTGATTTGACTTCATTGCTCTGTTCAGCTCAGTGGTGCTGTTATAAGTCTAGTGTTGAGCTTTTCCCATTTGAGAGTGGGGTAGCACACAGCAATTTTGTGTAGATTGATTGCTCATTTTATGGCCTCGAGCAGTTTAGACGAAGCTGAATTCAATGTTCTGGTCAAATCATTCCCTAGTTTTTGAAGGTTCTCAACCTTACAAAATTGTTTCAATTTAAAGAGATGATATTGTACCACTGTAAATGTTTGATTCCATGGTACTTTATAATAACAATACTGTTGTTCTCTACTGAGTGTCTAAGGCCCAAAAACAGGATCTACGCAAGTATGTGAATGCAGATGTTTCTAGCTCTGTTTTGTGTGTTGCCTTAAAAGGTATGAGATGAGGTGCGCTATATTTCATACTATATTTCAGTTTCCTCTTTTAGGTCAACTACTGTAATGGCAGAGCTAGTACTGGGTGATAAATCAATATTTATTGAAAAAAATAAATGATTGATGATAAACTTTTGAGTAATTTTTTATATTTGGTCTACATCTAGATTGCACAAGTCATTGAAAAGTCTGCTAAAAACTGTTGTCAAACTCGAATATCTTGACGACAAAAAGGTTTGGTTTAACTTAAAGGGATAGCTCGCCCAAAAATGAAAAGTCTGACATTAATTACTCATGTCGTTCCAAACCCATAAGAACTTTCTTTCATCTTTGGAACACAATTTTTGAATTAAATCAGAGAGCTTTCACACCCTGCATAGATGGCAATATATAAAGTGAAGAAAGTTATTTTTGTTTTATTTGCGCACAAAAAGTATCCTCGTAGGTTTGTAAAATTACGCTTGAACCACTGACGTCATGTGGACTAATTTAACGATGTCCTTACTACCTTTCTGTGCCTTGACCGTGGGTAGTACCCTTGTTGTCTATGGAGGGTCAGAGAGCTCTCCGATTTCATCAAAAATATCTTTATTACTTCTATGTTACTATTGTATAATGAAGTTTAAATCTCATAATAATAATAATAATAATACATCTAAAGTAAAATAAATAAATAAATAAAATGGAAAAAACGGAATTCAGAAACAAATAAAACTGATTTCATGATGTCTTAAATTAAAAATTGCTTCGTGGAGTTTATTAAAGGGGTCATATGATGCAATTTTTCCTTTCTCTTTGGAGTGTTGCAAGCTCTTGGTGCATAAAGAAGATCTGTAAAGTTGCAAAGACTAAAGTCTCAAATCCAAAGAGATATTCTTTATAAAAGCTAAAACGGCTCGTTCTAACATGCCCCCACATGTCTACGTCACGATGTGGGAAGATCTGCATAACGCCGCCCAAATGTTCACGCAAAGAAAGAAGGCGTAACTTTTATTCTTGCTGTAGTATTGTTGCCGCTGCCGCCATGTCGTGAAGGCGCTGTGTGTTTCGTTGTGAAAGCAAAACTACTTTGTTTGGCCTTCCAAAAGAGGACAATATCCGCTTCGTCATGCCTGGAGCTGATCCGTGCTGGTCGCTGAGGAAATACATCAACTTCGCGCTGTGGATCGCCGGATCGGCTTTCACGGTGTACGAAGCGGAGTCCAGCCCGGGGTCTTCACATGCGGTTGCCGCAAGCCCGCCCGCCGCCGCTCACTCAAGCCGGCCTCCCAAATGCCTCGTTTATAATGGGTTTTAATGTTTTTGTCTCATCGCTCCGGCCGGGACATGGCATCACAATATGGCAAGGGGCGTAACATTTCCGTCACACGTTTGAGGTATTCGGCCAATCATAATGCACTGGATAGCTGGCCAATCAGAGCACACCTCGCTTTTGAGACCGATGAGCTTTGTAAAAATCGACGCGTTTCAGAAAGGCGGGGCATAGAGGAGAAACAATAATGTACAGTATGTGGAAAATTGTGTTTTTTGAACCTTAAACCGCATAAACACATTTCACCTTACACCAAATACACACAATAATGTTATTTTTAGCAGCATCATATGACCCCTTTAAGGTATTCTTGATGTCTAACAATGTGGAATTCATTTCCTGGTGTGAAATATTGTGATTAGTATCGATATTAAATTATATGATTTTTTTTTTCAGCCATTTTATCCAGCCCTAGGCAGTTTAAAAATAATGTTAGCTGATCAAATATAAGTCAACATTGTAACTTGCTTTAATTGAGAGGTCACACAAGGCCATAAATAAGAGTTTTCTCCTTTTTGATTACCTCAAGGCTACCTCTCAATCATTAAATATTTAGCGTTCTGTATATCATGCATTTGAAATAATGTTTACCTCATTCTGCACAGATGCCTGCATGCACATGCTGCTTCAAAACAAAGCTTAGCCAGCAAAGATAAATCACTATTGAAACGGAGCAGCACAGAATAAAGAGAGGAGGGGTGGGGGTAGGAAAGACCAGAGCGAGGGAGAGAGAGAGAGAGAAAGAGATAGAGGCAGGGCGGGAAAAAGCCTGCCCAGTTGAGCAGTATTAACACAGCGTAGCAATTTCATCTTCTCAAACGTGATCTCCTTTAACAACTGTGAGTGCTCAAATGCTTGTTGCCAGGTTACCGTCCAGCACTGTGAAAAGCGGGATTGTGTACGCGAGCAGCATGGAGAAGCACCGCTGACTTGAGCCCGTCTCTAAATGAATCACCGATGCATTCAGAATAGGGGGAATGCGATGAATAGGCGAGTGTGATCGGGATCGAATCCACAGCATTGGAGCCGGGGGAAGCCATGCAGCTCCAGTCTGCAGCACAATGCAAGGTGTCCGGCTTCACACTGAATGAAAGATGCGCTCTTTCTTCGAAAATGGAAGTCCACCGGTACGTACGCACACGGGCTTCGTGGGTTTGTTTTCCGGATACGAGCAACTGTTGCATCCTTGATGTAGCTCAAAGACATCATTGAAATGCATTGTTTAGGTTCACGTCGGTTTCGTTGGCTGTCAGGGATTATGGGTTTAATAAAGCAGTGCTCTATTGTAATTATGGACGATGTGAGCTGCTTTAGGAAGTGTGCTGGAAAATGTTTTCAGTAAGATTAGTTTCATTTTCTCTAATAGCTCCCTGTGGAATGGATGGGAGATGCACAAATTGGCCTATAAAACCGGTGGCAGGCTACCAACATTTGTGCACTGCAAATTCACTCATCAAACATTGATGACTAGTTTATCCCAACGAAAAATATTGCCCTACAGACCATATCAAGGTTCATTTTTGTCCTTGTCTTACTGATAAGGGTTCTCAATCAATTTAAATTGGGTTTCTCACTTCCAATAAGTGCTTAAAAGTCTTTGGAGGGAAGGTGTTTCCCCATTTATCTGCAATGAATGGGGTGTTTTTATAAACCATGCTGCCACTTGCTGTCGTGTCTAACAAGTATCACTTATGATGTTCTTAAGGGGAACCTCCATGCATGCAAAAGGTTTGGTGTGATAAGTCACTGTGTTCCTTGGGTGTGAATAGCAGCTCAGTGGAGGCAAAACAGGTCGCTGTCAACACTCACCTGCTACTTTGTTAAAAGTGAATTGCCTTGTGTATATAAACACGGTTCAAACCTGGTTTTCAGAGAGCCTCGGGTCATTCTGGTTGTGAGGTGTTGGTGGTAGTTTTCACTGGAATGAGAAGATTCTTTGAAATTCTTTGTTTAGCTGATGTTGGTTTTGCAATACTGTGCTGAGTAAAACCTGTCATGCTGGACCTGGTTAATGCTTTAATTATTTTTGGTTAATGCTTTGGAAACATTCACTCCACTTTAAATGCAAACAAAAACATGTGTATGTGCATATATAGTTTATGTATTTTTAGATATTTATATAATAATAATACAAAATATATAGTAAATGTATAGTAGTAGTAATAATAATAATAACTATTATAACATTTTAATTTAAATACATTTCTTAAATATGTACTATAACTTTATATACACACATTGTTTTTTTGTTTAAAGTGGAGTGTTGCCAAAGAAAAAAGTGTTAACTCAACTAGCATTCCCAACTCATAAAAAAATTTGTATGTAAATATCTAAGTCGTGAATGCTAATTTTTGCATTGGCAACACACTGTAAATGCAAACAAAAATGTGTTACATATACATATTTATTTAAATAAAATTTATTACTATTGTTATATAGGCTACTGATGCATTTTTACATAAAATAAAAATGTTCTATTCCTATAGAAAAGATGGAATATGTGACCCTGGACCACAAAACCAGTTATAAAGGTTTTTTTTTAGATTTCTATTGAGATTTATACATGATCTGAAAGCTTTCCATTGATGTATGGTTTGTTAGGATAGGACAATATTTGGCCGAGATGCATCTATTTGAAAATCTGGAATCTGAGGGTGCAAAAAAATCAAAATACTGAGAAAAATGCATTTCTGCTGCATTTTACGTTCCGCTGGACATAAACAACGTATCCTGTTCTGTGTCAGCTGCGTCACACGGATACGCTGTTTTCGTTCA
>NW_015540933.1:0-2117 GCF_001515605.1 Sinocyclocheilus anshuiensis
AAGGGGTTTTATTTACAGACCTGGTTCAGCAGTGGTCACAAGCAATCTGGTGTTCAACTCCTCATCTCCAGTTCCCAGTGAAGCTCTGGTCCTCAGCGCCATCAGCACTCTCCGTAATTCCAGAGAGTCACAGCTCAGTGAATCAGTGCAGGTGGTGAATGTCACCTATGAGAGTAAGTGTCATGATTTAAGGTTTAAAATGTGTTGAAGCGGGAATGAATAAAACTGATATGAATGACAATATGTTGCCAAATAAAAATTAACATGTTTCCACACAGAAATCTCAGACACCTCCTATGCTGTGGTCATTACATTTAACCTGGTTAACATCAGCATGCCAGAGGACCCTGAGCACAGAGGCAACACCAAACAGCAAGTGCAGGATATCATCAATAATGCGGTAAACATTAGAAATAAACAGTACAAAAAGGTTTACGTCCAATGACATTCTTCCCCATAGGTTGATGCATGGTTTGATTTTTGTCCTGCAGCTGAACACTCTTCTGAATGAACCTGGCAAGATCGTTTTTGAACCCAAGTCTTCCAATTTTACGTAAGATGCAATCTGATTTCTAACTATGAATTGTATTTTTCATCCACAATGTTTATTTAGTGACTCATGACTTTCAGGGCATTAAAACAAGCCAATATTTGAAAAAAATCTAAAAGTCTCATTAAAGCTGTATTATGCATAGGAATTTAAGCACTTTAGAAATATAGTATCTCTCCTGCTTTTCCTGTAGGAGCTCTTCAAACCAGATTGATGGCAGGATGGACTACACCTTCCAGGATGGAGATGTCATACAACCAGTCAGCTTCCTAAATGAGCTTCGATCACAGTCTGGTATGTCTATACAAAATGAAAAATACTCTTGACAGTTACAACAACTTTTCCTCAAAATCTAAATATTATTGTATGTTTCTCCCTTTCATTGCAGAACTGACCCATACTACAATGTTTCCAGACACAATAACCAATTTCCCTTTGACTTCTTCAAGCCTAATGCAAGTATTGAGATTCCATTTAAATGCAGTCTGTTATGGATTCATAATTTTAGCACAAAAAGTGAACCACATTAATCAAAAGTGATCCTCTTTGCAGATCTGGTACAGCGGTGGTCACAAGCAAGCTGGTGTTCAACTCCTCATCTCCAGTCCCCAGTGAAGCTCTGGTCCTCAGCGCCATCAACACTCTCCGTAATTCCAGAGAGTCACAGCTCAGTGAATCAGTGCAGGTGGTGAATGTCACCTATGAGAGTAAGTGACATGTTTGAAGTTTTAAAACCTTTTGAAACGGGGTTGAGTAAAACTGATATGAATGACAATATTTTGCCAAATAAAAATTAACATGTTTCCACACAGAAATCTCAGAAACCTCCTATGCTGTGGTCATTACATTTAACCTGGTTAACATCAGCATGCCAGAGGACCCTGAGCACAGAGGCAACACCAAACAGCAAGTGCAGGATATCATCAATAATGCGGTAAACATTAGAAATAAACAGTACAAAAAGGTTTACGTCCAATGACATTCTTCCCCAGAGGTTGATGAATGGTTTGATTTTTGTCCTGCAGCTGAACACTCTTCTGAATGAACCTGGCGAGAATGTTTTTGAACCCAAGTCTTCCAATTTTACGTAAGATGCAATCTGATTTCTAACTATGAATTGTATTTTTCATCCACAATGTTTATTTAGTGACTCATGACTTTCAGGGCATTAAAACAAGCCAAAACAAGCCAATATTTGAAAAAAATCTAAAAGTCTCATTAAAGTTGTATTATGCATAGGAATTTAAGCACTTTGCAAATATAGTATCTCTCCTGCTTTTCCTGTAGGAGCTCTTCAAACCAGATTGATGGCAGGATGGACTACACCTTCCAGGATGGAGATGTCATACAACCAGTCAGCTTCCTAAATGAGCTACGTCTGCCAACCACTACAACAGTGCTTCCAGAAACAACAACAGCTTTCACTGTGACCCCTTCTAATCTCATGTAAGTGTTGGTTTTCAAATTTTTAGAACAATCAAAAATGGAAAAGGAATTTTATTGCAAACATTTGATGTAAATTAAACCAAAGGGGTTTTATTTACAGACCTGGTTCAGCATTCGTCAC
>NW_015540933.1:2173-12177 GCF_001515605.1 Sinocyclocheilus anshuiensis
TTCAACTCCTCATCTTCAGTCTCCAGTGAAGCTCTGGTCCTGAGTACTATCAACACTCTCCGTAATTCCAGAGAGTCACAGCTCAGTGAATCAGTGCAGGTGGTGAATGTCACCTATGAGAGTAAGTCTCATCATTTTCACTTGAAAAGCTTTTGAAGTAGGAATAAGCCACACCGTCATAATAAGCAAGGGTTGGGCAAGTAAAAATTACCTTTATTTCCAAACAGAAATCTCAGAAACCTCCTATGCTGTAATCTTTGAGTTTAATGTAAGTAATATCAGCAAGCCAGAGAACCCTGAGCTAAGAAACAGCCTTTACATGCAAGTGCAAGATGTCGTCAATAATGCGGTAAGAAATTTTTATTAACCCATTTACAAAGTTTGAGTCCAATGTAATTTTTCTCCAAAGGTTGATGAATGGTTTGATTTTTCTTATGCAGCTGAACACACTTCTGAATGAACCCAGCAGTCCAATTGTACAACCCAAATCATCCAAATTCACGTAAGATTGAAACTCACTCCACAATCTTTATTTAAAGTGTCCTCACATTTTAGCTTATTAAAGCCATTCAAAATTACAAAACATCAATACAACACAAAACAAAAATAATTAATTTATAAAATTAAATGAATGAATTAATAAATAAATAAATAAATAAATACACTTTTTAAAGGTGTGGATTAAAGTCCCTAACAGATATCTCCTATTTGTTCTGTAGGAGCTCTTCAAAACAGATTGATGGCAGGATGGACTACACCTTCCAGGATGGAGATGCCATACAACCAGTCAGCTTCCTAAATGAGCTTCGATCACAGTCTGGTATGTCTATACAAAATGAAAAATACTCTTGACAGTTACAACAACTTTTCCTCAAAATCTAAATATTATTGTATGTTTCTCCCTTTCATTGCAGAACTGACCCATACTACAATGTTTCCAGACACAATAACCAATTTCCCTTTGACTTCTTCAAGCCTAATGCAAGTATTGAGATTCCATTTAAATGCAGTCTGTTATGGATTCATAATTTTAGCACAAAAAGTGAACCACATTAATCAAAAGTGATCCTCTTTGCAGATCTGGTACAGCGGTGGTCATAAGCAAGCTGGTGTTCAACTCCTCATCTCCAGTCCCCAGTGAAGCTCTGGTCCTCAGCGCCATCAACACTCTCCGTAATTCCAGAGAGTCACAGCTCAGTGAATCAGTGCAGGTGGTGAATGTCACCTATGAGAGTAAGTCTCATAATTTTCAGTTTAGAAGCGTTTTAAATGGATATGAGCAAAACAGCAATGAATGTCAAATTTTCACCCAATCAAAAATAACCATTTCTTTCTAAACAGAAATTTCGGAATCTTCCTATGCTGTCATTTTTAAATTTAATATGAGTGACATCAGCATGCCAAGGGACTCTGGACTCAGAAACAACATCTACCTGCAAGTACAGGATACTATCAATAAAGCGGTAAGCATTCACCAATTACTCATTTAAATTTGTAGACCCCATGCAAATATTCACAGAGGGATCCAGTATTCAGTTCAGTTTGATTCATGATTTGAATTTTTACCTGCAGCTAAACACTCTTCTGAATGAACCTAGCAGTCCAGTTTTACAATCCATTTCATCCAACTTTAAGTAAGATGCAGTCTGTCATAATCTGCTTTTTTTTCCCCACATGAAAATATATGAAAATAAAAAAATACATTTCCAATAAAATTCTCTGTGATTGTTCTGTGCATATGCATTGATGTCCTGATACTGTGTGCAACAGATACTGCATATTGTTGTTTTTCTCTAGGAGTTCATTAAATCAGATTGAGGGCAGTATGGAGTACAACTTCCAAGATGCAGATGTCATAAAACCAGTCAGATTCCTACAGGCGCTTAGTTCATTGACAGGTTTGTCAAAACTGAAAATCAAACATTACTTAAGATTTAGTTTTAATTAAATGTGTTGCTCCACCAACACCACATACTGTAACTGTAATCCTTCTTGGCTAATCATTACTTTATTTTACAGTCTTAACAACAGCCAGTACTCTGACATCAAGCATAACTTCTCCACCAACATTGTAAGAGCCAGTGTCGTTTTGTAAAAGCCAGTTATTTTCTGAATCTGTCTTTATATTCTTGTTATTTCATCATCTTTGGTAGGTTGGGGAAGGCTTATATAAAAATTGAATTGGTGTTTCACACACTGGGCCCAATCCCTAGTAAGGATTACATTATAAACTTGGCCAGCTCTACGCTCAACCCACGTTACAGAACTAAAGTAGTCGCACCACCAACCCAGGGTACGAGCCTTGTGGATATCGGCTATAAAAGTGAGTTTTTCTCTCCTCTTTAAGCTCCTTTTTGTTCTGAATATGTCATTTGAATGCAAATGAAGTTTATTGTGTAGACCTGTAGTAGCTTGCTTTTAAAGAAAATGTAATCAGTCACATATAACCACACAACTAATAATTTTTCTTCTGTGTTTTAAGAACTTAATGAAACCTCCTATGCTCTCACATTTGAATTTGAAATCACTAATATATCCATGTCTGAGAAACGTGAACTAAGGAATGAAACCTATACTTCAATCAAAAGCACTATAAATAAATTGGTGAGATTGAGACACTTTGCTTTAATGGTTTCTCACAGAAACTTCCTGTGAAAATTAATATGCCTTATTCTAATCACATTAACTTTAACATTAATAAACACAGTAATCTCTGTATTTATTTCTCCACTCTCCAGCTTGTCGACATCCTAAAGGATCCCTCAGCTTCTCAGTTTGATCTGCAACACATTGAATTCGAGTAAGTTCTGAATCTGAAGAAATGTCTTAATGATTGTACAAAATCTGCTTTTAACATTGATTCGTTTTTAGTATGAGGAGATGAGGTTTTTAGACCGCTACTTCTGTTCCTCATTGCACATTTGAATCTCCACACAGTGGTAATAGCACAGTGATTCTGGCCAGTGTTCAGTATGTTTTCTCAGAAAGTGACTTGAGCATAAACAGCACCTTTGTCAAGGAAATATTCAAAGCTAAGGAAGGTATTACCACATCCACACATGCAATGTCACATTTTATATGCTCCATAAACACTGAATACTTTGATTTAAAGCATTAATTTAAAGATTATTCTCCACTAATCATTACTTTATTTTACAGACTTAACGACAGCCAGTACTCCGACAACAAGCACATCTCCACCCAGTACTCTGAAAATAAGCACATCTCCACCAAATGTGTAAGAGCAATAATTAATTTTCTCTTTGCATTCCTCTGTATTATCTTTTGAAAATAGGTGGTAACATGGAATAAATCTTCCAAATAAATAAATGTACTATCTTTTGCAGGCTTGGGAAGGTGATCATATACATCAGCCTTGTGTTTAAAACACGGGGTACTATCCCAAGTGAGAGTAACGTTGTAAATGTGGCTAACACCCTGTTGTCTGGAATGAAACTGAGAATGAAACGATCCCTCACAACAAAAGATCTGACTGAGCTTGTGAACTTTGTGAATGTCACCTATACAAGTTAGTTTTTCTCTCCTGCCTTTTTTGTTGTGCACATAACATTTGAATGCAAATGGTGTACTATTATGTAGTAAGCTTTTCCTTTGAAGGAAAATGGTTAAATCAGTAATCCCTGAATGGATGAGTGAAATTTTATCATCCACATATAACCACACCACAACTAATTGTTGTTTTGTTTATTTTTTTCCCCTAAAGAAATGGATGATAACTCCTTCTCTCTGAACTTTGGATTTGAAATCAGCAATGTGTCCATGTCTGAAAGAGTTGAATTCAGGAATGAGACCTTCACAGTGATCCAGGACTATATAAATACATTTGTGAGTTACAGATACTGAGAAATTGAGAATAGAGAAATTGCTTTATTTCGGTCACACTAGCCATAAACAAATTAATCAATACAAATTTATTTCTGCTTTTCAGGTGTCCAAGATCCTGAATAAAACAACAACTACTTACCTTAATTTCAATCAAATCAATTTCAAGTAAGTTCTGGCTCAGTATTTTTTTTTCTTTTTTAAGCAGCGTTTTAAATGATTTCAAGAGATCTGCTGTCATCATTGAGTAGTTTTGGGTGAGGGAAGGAAAGATCAGTTTATTTATTTTGCTTCATTTCTCATTGTACATTTTCTCCACAGGGGTAACTCCTCCGTGATTGAGGCCAACGTACAGTATGTTTTCACAGACAGTGACATCGGCAGTTTCGGCTTGGTCTCTGCTTTCCTCGGACTTACTACAACAGCCGCTCCAACCACCTATTACCCCACAGTCCTGACCAGTACAATCTTAAACAATAGTACAAACGTAGCATGGATTGTGGCTATCATTGTCCCCTGCGCTATTGTCATCGGGCTCGTACCTTGCTGGATTCTCCTTTGCGTGAGTATTAGGATGACTGAATGTCAAATATGTGCATTGGAATGACAACATGCAATTGTTACTCTTTTGTCTTATCAATAGACTTAAATGTGCCTTTATATTCTATAATTATAACTTATATATAATGTTTATCATGTACAGCTGATTAAAAGTGTTTTTAACTGTATAAAATTCCCTTACATGATGCTAACTCTCACTTTGTCTGTTGATGTGTTTAGTGTTTGCTGTGTGGTTGCTGTGCAGCAATCAGAAAACGTTGGCACAGAAGACGATCATACAATGTACAGTACACAACTCGAAACAGCATCTTCTAGAGGTATTCAAGAACAAACTTTGATGCTTAAAATATTAATTTTCCTGTATTGCTGGGCATACAGAACCTCTGTATACAGAACTGTGATTTAAAAAAAAAAAAAAATACTATTTAAGGAATGATTTTATTTATTTAAAAAACTGTTATGTAAAGTAATGAGAATCTTGTTTTCTAAATGAAAGATTTATTTGGTAGTATGTATTTAATGTTAAGGGAAAAAATGTAGAATGTGTTGATCACTTATTTATTCACACTTAATGTACTTTATCTAAAATAACATATTGCACTCTGATGACATATGTATGTACGAATCACAATTAATGTTTTAAGACTGTGTAGTTAAAAACTATAATTTAATAAAACAATTCAATACCAATATGAGAACATTATTGTAGCCTATCCTTAATTGTTGGTATATACAATACAGAGCTTTACAGCTTTAATATGTTGGAAAATTCATTTGGGCCCATCATACCAGTCCTTCTGATAAACGCTCTACCAAAGACAGAATGGTTATTATGATGATGGATAAAACATCTTCAACACAAACTTACACTCCATTTCCAATACACTAAATGGAGTGTTAGCCATTTTGTAGTGCTGTCTGACATCTTTGTGAACAACAGGTACAGGTGGAACGTTTCTGAGTTATTCTCTGGTAGACATTCATGCATGGCTAACATCGCAGCACCGTTAAATATGTGGATCTAACATAATCGAGTCGAAATGTAATTCATTTAAATATAAAATAATTCTGTTATATACAGAAGGAATTTAGCTTGGTAACAGAAGCTTCCAGTAGGTATACATAGGCTACATACAGCAGAGGTCCTCAGCGTGCCATGTTTCACTTCACTTCACGTACCAGCCAGCCCCACTTCTTTGGTAAAGTAAAGGTAGGCGTGTAAATAAAATATAATATTTTTGTCCTATTAATGATTTATGGTAGAACCAATGTGAGTAATAAATAGAAGAGAATCGGAATGATAACATGTATTGAAGGTTGAGCTGCACCCACAATTAGTTACACCACGCTGTGAAGTGTAGCCTATGCTGCACACACTTTCTTCCTTTTTACATTTACATTTAGTAATTAAGCAGACGCTTATCCAAAGCGACTTACAAATGAGGACAATAAAAGCAGTCAAAACTAACAAAAGAGCAACATTTTAGATTTCATTTCACGTTGTGGACTGTTTTGGAATGTACAGTTAAAATAATAATAATAATAATCTGATGACAGACCATCAAAACCAGTTAATGTCTCTTGAAAATGGGGGTGTGCATTCACCTTATTTATTTTTTTTATTTTTTTTTACTGTGTATGTGTGTAGCAAAGTAATTAAGTACAGCCTTTGGCACCTCTGAAAGACATTTAGTTCTTTTTCTGATGACTCATCTGACATCTCACTATGGGAACCTGCCCCTAACCTGTTGCACAGGATCAGGTCCACATTCACTATAGTACAGCTTCTCCAAATATGTCTCACTTTGAAGGAATTTATGTTAGGAAATGTAAAAGAAAATGAGCAAGAGTGTGGCTAACCGCACACTGATCCACTCAAGACTAAAAAGTCTACAAAAACATCTTTTTAATTTTTATAAATTGCATTGTGCAAAAGTGCAAAGTGCATGTGAATTAAAAACAAATGGACACGAGCAAGCAAGCACATTTTCAGCACATTGCTATCGTCAGTGCTCCATTTGCTCATTTTCAAATATCCTACTGGCTCTACGCACCTGCAGCACAAGGAACTATTTTTTTTTGGAGAGCTACAATTTTCTCGAGTTCTAGGAAATGTAAAAGATAAAGCAGGATGGCTTCCTCTCTGTGTGGACTCTGTGGAACTTAAACGCCTCTAAATGCTCAACAGAAATGTCTGTGAATAGCTATAATGCTCAACACTTTAAAACATGTTTGTATAAAGTATTGACTGTAGGCTACTTTTGCCAACATCATGTGAGGGCATGGATGTTATATATAGGCTGGCTTCAGTGACGTGTTCAGACGGGGCCAGCAAGGGCCCCTTTTGTTGTCGAACTAAAGGCCTTTTGAAGCAAAGCCTTTATCACCAAGAAAAGTAGGCATAACTACAGTAAATAACAGAGTTTCAATATGTGAGCACCAAAGCACTAAATATATGAATATCACAAAATCACTTTGTTCCTCTGAAATTGAGCAGAACGCTGCAATCTGACCATTCCATGTTTCACCAGGTATTATTTTTATTATCTGCTAGTGGGGTATTACCAAAATGATTCATTATATACATTTTTGAACAGAATTGCAGGGGAAATCAATCCCATAAGACTGAATTAACTTACAAACTACAATTACAGCTGATTTAAAATTAAAGACTTTTCTTTATATAAAACGGCACAAAAGCTTTTATTTTATTTATTAAGTTGGCTTGTGAAAGCCAACTTACTGAAATGCTATTTAAACTTCTTCTTATTAAGTTGGCTTGAGAAAGTTCTTCTTCTGAGACTAAATTATCAACTAACTCCTCCTAGAGCTTTAACTCTACAGACTCCAAATTCAGCCCATATCTTCAGACTGATCTGAAGTTAGTTGCTATATCTTTTCTAACTGATTGGACGCACGGTTTTCATAAAAATGAATATTAAAAATCATAAAAATCCCATAGACTTACATTGAAAAGTTTCTGCTCACCTAAACATTCCGTCAAACTCCCAACTGGTCATGATAGAAACATGATAGCGACATGCTAGTAACTTGCTAATCATGCTAGCAGCATGCTAGTCACTTGCTAATCATGTTAGAAACATTATAGCGGCATGCTAGTAACTTGCTAATCATGCTAATGACATGTATGTCACTTGCTAATCATGCTAGCAACATGCTAGTAGCATGCTAATCATGCTAGAAAAATGCTAGCAACATGTTAGTTACTTGCTAATCATGCTAGCGACATGCTAGTCACTTGCTAATCATGTAACAACATGCTAGTTAATCATGCTAACGACATGCTAGTCACTTGCTAATAATGCTAGAATCATGCTAACAACATGTTAGTAACTTGCTAATCATGCTAGCGACATGCTAGTCACTTGCTAATCATGTAACAACATGCTAGTTAATCATGCTAACGATATGCTAGTCACTTGCTAATAATGCTAGAATCATGCTAACAACATGTTAGTAACTTGCTAATCATGCAAAGACATGCTAGTAACTTGTTAATCATGATAGCAACATGCTAGTAGCATGCTAATCATGCTAGAAACATGCTAGCAACATGCTAGTAACTTGCTAATGATGCTAGCAACATGCTAGTCACTTGCTAATGATGCTAGCAACATGCTAGTCACTTGCTAATGATGCTAGCAACATGCTAGTCACTTGCTAATGATGCTAGCAACATGCTAGTCACTTGCTAATCATGCTAACAACATGCTAGTCACATGCTAATCATGCTAGAAACATGCTAGCAACATGCTAGTAACTTGCTAATCATGCTAACGACATGCTAGTCACTTGTTAATAATGCTAACGACATGCTAGTCACTTGTAAATCATGCTAGCAACATGCTAGTCACTTGCTAATCATGCTAGCGACATGCTAGTAACTTGCTGATCATGCTAGTGACATGCTAGTCACTTGTTAATCATGCTAACAACATGCTACTCACATGTTAATCATGCTAGTGACATGCTAGTCACTTGCTAACCATGCTAGAAACATGCTAGCGAAATGCTATTAACTTCCTAATCATGCTAACGACATGCTAGTCACTTTTTAATCATGCTAACAACATGCTACTCACATGTTAATCATGCTAGCGACATGCTAGTCACTTGCTAATCATGCTAGAATCATGCTAACAACATGTTAGTAACTAGCTAATAATGCTAACGACATGCTAGTCACTTGTTAATCATGCTAGCAACATGCTAGTCACATGATAATCATGCTAGAAAAATGCTAACAAATTGCTAGTAACTTGTTAATGATGCTAGCAACATGCTAGTCACGGTAGAAAAATGATAGCGACATGATAGTAACTTGCTAATCATGCTAACGACATGCTAGTCACTTGTTAATGCTAATAATGCTAGCAACATGCTAGTCACTTTTAAATCATGCTAGCAACATGCTAGTCACTTGCTAATCATGCTAGAAACATGATAGCGACATGCTAGTAACTAGCTAATCATTCTAACAATATGCTAGTCACATGTTAATCATGCTAGCGACATGCTAGTCACTTGCTAATCATGCTAGAATCATGCTAACAACATGCTAGTAACTTGCTAATAATGCTAACCACATGCTAGTCACTTGTTAATCATGCTAGCAACATGCTATTAGCATGCTAATCATGCTAGAAACAAGCTAGCAACATGCTAGTAACTTGCTAATCATGCTAACGACATGCTAGTCACTTGTTAATCATGCTAACAACATGCTAGTCACATGAGCGAAATGCTAGTAAATACTAATCATGCTAGCAATATGCCAGTCATTTGCTAATCATGCTAGTAACATGCTAATCATGCTAGAAACATGAAAGCGACATGCTAGTCACTTTTTTAATCATGCTAGCAACATGCTAGTAGCATGTTAATCATGCTAGAAACATGCTAGCAACATGCTTGCTACACGCTTGTAAATTGCTAATCATGTCAGCAATATGATAATAACAGGCTAATCATGCTAAAAACATGCTAATCATGCTAGAAACATGTTATCAACATCTATCTAATCTATCTAAATTTTCAAACTTCAGGCTTTTACAATTGCTTTAAACTTTCAGGCTAGGCTTTCTCAAGCCAACATAAAGTTTGTCTATTCCTAAAAATGATGATTAAAACTGGGAAAAATCCCATAGACTTTAATTGAACAGTCTTGGCTGATCTGAACATTCCATCAAACTCCAACTGTCAAAATTCAAATTTAAACACACTGACTCAATTAAAGTGCATACCATGTACTAGTTCTAAGCCATTTTAACTCATTCAGACTCATTTAATCTATCTATCTATCTATCTATCTATCTATCTATCTATCTATTCTTTTCTAACTGATTGGACTTACGGTTTTCATAAAAATGAATATTCAAAATCATAAAAATCCCATAGACTTGCTTTGAAAAGTCTCTGCTCATCTGAACATTCCGACAAACTGTCAAACTCCAACTATCAAAATTCAAATCTAAACACACTGAAGCCCATAAGACTCAATCAGACTGGCCTTCTATGTACTATTTGTAACCCATTCAAACTCATTAAAACTCATCTATCTATCTATCTATCTATCTATC
>NW_015540933.1:12452-12769 GCF_001515605.1 Sinocyclocheilus anshuiensis
CTAGTAACTTGTTAATCATGCTAGCAACATGTTAGTAACTTGCTAATCATGCTAACGACATACTAGTCGCTTGTTAATAATGCTAGCAACATGCTAGTCACTTTTTAATCATGCTAGCAAAATGCTAGTAGCATGCTAATCGTGCTAGAAACATGCTAGCGACATGCTAGTAACTTGCTAATGATGTTAACAACATGCTAGTCACTTGTTAATCATGTTAACAACATGCTAGTCACATGTTAATCATGCTAGCGACATGCTAGTCACTTGCTTATCATGCTAGAAACATGCTAGCGACATGCTAGTAACTTGCTAAT
>NW_015540933.1:13182-17224 GCF_001515605.1 Sinocyclocheilus anshuiensis
TAGCAACCGCATAGCAACACCTTAGCAACTGCCCGGGGTTCCGTAGCAACCGCATAGCAACACCTTAGCTACCACCCCGGGTACCCTAGCAACACCCTAGCAACCACCCCGAGTACCTTAGCAACCGCATAGCAACACCTTAGCAACCAACCCGGGTACCCTAGCAACCGCATAGCATATTTCTGGTCCGTCTTTTCTCAAGCCAATTTAAAGTTTGTCTTGACGAACTTTTTTTATCTAGTTTATTTTATTATTTTTGTTTTTTTAAAAACTCAAATCTTGGCTTGGCTAAAAATAAATAAATAGGCTATGTAATACAATTTTATTGATAGTTGTTTTTTTCACAATGACTCAGATTTGACGCATTTGATGTGGGTTGGGCTGTGGCACTACTGGCTTTACCAGTTCTGCGCTGTGACAGTTCATCAACAGATCTGTGCAACTTCAAAACAAACAACAGACAGATAAAAAAAATTGACTGTTTTCCGATCAACTGATTTTCATCATGTTTACAAAGCACAAAACGCAATTGCTAAACCACATTTCTGATTACGTGTTAATCTGTTGAGTGACATTCAAAATTTCATGTGGTCCTTATGTTGCTTCTTCTTCACCTGCTAGACCACCTATAAATATTTTATGAAATACGTATCTTTTTTTGTCTCGGATGCATTCATACCACTAAAAACAGTAAAAGGGTCTGCCACTAAAGGAGCTATTTTATCTCTTGTCTTTATGATCCACGAAGGGTTCTCACAGACCATTATGTGTGTTTATTTTAAGATAATCTACTTTGTTCTAATTGGTCTGCTACATGCATGCCTGTCTCTGCAGCTGGGTATTGTTTGGCGCATGGTGAAAGAGATGAAGGGAACGTAATAGGATAGTGACAGTAATAGGCAGTGTGGTTGCCATTGAATAGGTCATATAGGATCCATGCATTAAATGTTAAAGTGACAGCAACAACAAAATATATAATATAATATTATACACACATAGGGCCCTATCATACACCTGGCGCAATGCGGCACCAGGCGCGACGCACGTGTTTTTTTGCTAGTTTCAGCCCGACGCAGTTGTCATTTTCATGTCCTGCGCCACGTTGTTTAAATAGCAAATGCATTTGCGCCCATTTGTGCGCCCATGGGCGTGCTGGTCTGAAAATGAGGTGTGTTCAGGCGCATTGCTGGCACGTTGCTATTTTGAGGCAACTGAAATAGACTGCGCCATTGATTAACAAAAACCTGGTCTAAAGTCAATGGCGCAGTAGTTTTTTTACAATCTGCTTATTACACACACAGGGATGCACAGCAGCACACAAACATGCCAAATATTAAAAATTAAAGGATTGCAGAGTAAAAGATTATTATTGTGTAGGCTACATAAATATAAAAATGCCTACATGTCATAATGGATAGTCATTGCATGTATCAGAATTAGGCTACCTATTTGCTCTCGCACAAGCAGCTCCGTTTCATCTCTGGAGAACATCTCTGTTCTGTCTTTGCGCTTGCAAATTCCACCGTGTAAATAGCAAATCCGCCATGGCATGAGCGCAACTGACTCTAAAGGGAATGGGAGATGAGACTCTGATTGGTTTATTGAACGTTATGCCCAAAACACACCCATTACTCATTAAGAGAATAGGGACAACCCTTTTAGACCATGTGCCGGGCGTGCCGACCGTTTTTCCCGTCATTAAACTAGCAAAAGTGGCCACCAATGCTGCCATGGACCTGCCGATAGTGGGGGCGGTCTCTTTGGTGGCATGGAGAGACAGATCAGCGGTTCGTCTGAGTTCAGTGATATGCTCAGACTTAACTTCCTCGCCCTCATCCAGCTCTTTCTGCAGGTCGGCTTGTTATGCTTGCAACACCGCCATAGTGTGCAAGCAAGCACCAGCCTGACCCGCTGCCATGTACCTTTTGCCCACCAGTGCTGAGGTGGTCCGCAGCAGCTTGGAGGGCAGCGCCGGAGCCTTCAAGGACGTTGCCGTGCCGGGAGACAGATAGCTCACAAGTGTCTGTTTAACCCGTGGCATCGCCCTGTAGCCGTAATCATTCAGCCCCACCACATTGGCATAGTGACTGGAGGCGGGGCTGAAGATATGGGCTGAAAATGGTCTAGCCCACGATCTTGACACCTCAGTGTGGAGATCGGGGAAGAACGGAAGGCCCCGGCGTGGAGGTAGCGGCTTACTACTCACAAAGCGTTCATCAAGTTTGCTCTTTGGCGGTTCAGCCTGTTTCTCGGCGGGCCAATCGATGTTTAACTTGGCCACGGTGTGAGTAACTACCACCAGTAGCTCCTCATACTGGGGAGACTGAGGGGGCGAGTCCCCAGCCTCATTGACGCCCTCCACGTCAACCTCCTCGGAGGAAGACAGGCGGACCATCGAGCCCTCTCCCAGGGGGAAGAGGGAAGAAACCAGGCTTCCGATCCCAGAGAGTGGGCACTGGATCTGGTGAGTGAGCAAGAAGATAGGGACTAGGGACTCTCCATTCCCTCCACCAGATCCATTTGCAATCCCCACGAGCGCAACTGCCGCTCTGCCTCAGCAGAAGCGTGGCCGGCACCGCGAGAAACGCTGGTGAAGGCTCCCTCTTCGAAGAGAGCCTTCTGGGAGTGAAGCGTGCGTAGTGAAAGCCACTCACAATGTGGGCAGTCAGCTCCCTCGAGAGCTGACTCTGCATGCTTCGCCCACAAGCAGACAACACACAGACTGTGTGTATCCCCACCCGTAATATAACGCATGCAGGGAGGAACACACAGCCTTATAATGCTGCCTGCTCTCACCCTTATGCTTGTCTTTGGCTTTTGGCATGTTGTTACTGAATCGATGGCAGACAAACAACAGTAAATATGACTGACAAGACACAGAGTACTGACACACACACAGAGCGCTTGCTGAATGACAGAAAGCTGCCGCTGTATCCACCGCACGTGCTTTTAAGCTTCTCGGTAGCTACGTCACCCCGCTCGTGATGTCTCGCCCATCCATTGGACTGATTACACACGTGATTCAGAGCGCTGTCACGCTGAAGGCACTCCCATAGCGTTTTCGACGCAACTCGAGTTCCTGAAGGGGAACAAATGTTTTGGAAAGTGCTACGCCATGTTTTTCTGCCATCTAGCGGTTTAGGGGAAAATAATATCAAAGGCGCCTTTTACCCCGGGGCGCCTTTAGCCCCGTTGTACCCTAGTATACAAAATTCCCTCCCTGCTAACATAAACAAGAGAAAATGAACAAAACAAACAGGCGCCCACCTCCCTACCATGCTCCAAGTTAACTATGGTCAGGAAGAAAGGAGCCGAACGTAACAATCATGAATCATAACTTAGTAGTTCACTTAATTCAACAGATAACAACAAATGTCTCTTTTAGCGATTCTTTCACAATCACTCATTACACAGTAGAAAATAACTTTGACAATGGAGGAAGCCAAGAGAGCAGGGAGCCGAAGATTCCATTCTAGCGTCTTAAATACTGCGGCAATCACTCCTGTCACCAATCGAATCCATCCTCGTGAACAACTCCACCTGTAAGCAATTAGAGCCAAAGAAGAAAATAAACCAAAAGAAAACTACACACACAGCATACTCAGTTTCCAAACAACACTCAAATAACCACTCCAAGACCAGAATCTTGACATAACCTTGTGTTTATTTGACATTTTAAATTGAATAAGCCATACAAAGTAGTATTGAGTTCTTTTTGTGGTTTTTGTAATCGCACTTAAATTGTTTAAAAATAATTTGAAAGTTTAAACTGACAAGTCTTAAAAAGGCATGCAAAAAAGACAAACTTTCATGATGATGCAGCAATTCAATGTCACATAAGCACGTTGGAGATATGCAGAATGACAGAAATGAGCTCTGACAAAATTCAGTCATATTTTAACGCTGATGCAGTCGCAGTCTGAAAACCACCCATGTTTTAAATTGTTCCTTCCACCATTATAACCAATTCTGAATACAGTTGTGTAGCTGTTTTCTCCTTTAGAAATGATTTGACTGCATACTATTAAAACTTAATTCCTGC
>NW_015540933.1:17893-22010 GCF_001515605.1 Sinocyclocheilus anshuiensis
CTCGGCAGGCCAATCGATGTTTAACTTGGCCACGGTGTGAGTGACTACCACCAGTAGCTCCTCATACTGGGGAGACTGAGGGGGCGAGTCCCCAGCCTCATTGACGCCCTCCACGTCAACCTCCTCGGAGGAAGACAGGCGGACCATCGAGCCCTCTCCCAGGGGGAAGAAACCGCAGCGCAGGCTTCCGATCCCAGAGAGTGGGCACTGGATCTGGTGAGTGAGCAAGAAGATAGGGACTCGCCCATCTCCATTCCCTCCACCAGATCCATTTGCAATCCCCACGAGCGCAACTGCCGCTCTGCCTCAGCAGAAGCGTGGCCGGCACCGCGAGAAACGCTGGTGAAGGCTCCCTCTTCGAAGAGAGCCTTCTGGGAGTGAAGCGTGCGTAGTGAAAGCCACTCACAATGTGGGCAGTCAGCTCCCTCGAGAGCTGACTCTGCATGCTTCGCCCACAAGCAGACAACACACAGACTGTGTGTATCCCCACCCGTAATATAACGCATGCAGGGAGGAACACACAGCCTTATAATGCTGCCTGCTCTCACCCTTATGCTTGTCTTTGGCTTTTGGCATGTTGTTACTGAATCGATGGCAGACAAACAACAGTAAATATGACTGACAAGACACAGAGTACTGACACACACACAGAGCGCTTGCTGAATGACAGAAAGCTGCCGCTGTATCCACCGCACGTGCTTTTAAGCTTCTCGGTAGCTACGTCACCCCGCTCGTGATGTCTCGCCCATCCATTGGACTGATTACACACGTGATTCAGAGCGCTGTCACGCTGAAGGCACTCCCATAGCGTTTTCGACGCAACTCGAGTTCCTGAAGGGGAACAAATGTTTTGGAAAGTGCTACGCCATGTTTTTCTGCCATCTAGCGGTTTAGGGGAAAATAATATCAAAGGCGCCTTTTACCCCGGGGCGCCTTTAGCCCCGTTGTACCCTAGTATACAAAATTCCCTCCCTGCTAACATAAACAAGAGAAAATGAACAAAACAAACAGGCGCCCACCTCCCTACCATGCTCCAAGTTAACTATGGTCAGGAAGAAAGGAGCCGAACGTAACAATCATGAATCATAACTTAGTAGTTCACTTAATTCAACAGATAACAACAAATGTCTCTTTTAGCGATTCTTTCACAATCACTCATTACACAGTAGAAAATAACTTTGACAATGGAGGAAGCCAAGAGAGCAGGGAGCCGAAGATTCCATTCTAGCGTCTTAAATACTGCGGCAATCACTCCTGTCACCAATCGAATCCATCCTCGTGAACAACTCCACCTGTAAGCAATTAGAGCCAAAGAAGAAAATAAACCAAAAGAAAACTACACACACAGCATACTCAGTTTCCAAACAACACTCAAATAACCACTCCAAGACCAGAATCTTGACATAACCTTGTGTTTATTTGACATTTTAAATTGAATAAGCCATACAAAGTAGTATTGAGTTCTTTTTGTGGTTTTTGTAATCGCACTTAAATTGTTTAAAAATAATTTGAAAGTTTAAACTGACAAGTCTTAAAAAGGCATGCAAAAAAGACAAACTTTCATGATGATGCAGCAATTCAATGTCACATAAGCACGTTGGAGATATGCAGAATGACAGAAATGAGCTCTGACAAAATTCAGTCATATTTTAACGCTGATGCAGTCGCAGTCTGAAAACCACCCATGTTTTAAATTGTTCCTTCCACCATTATAACCAATTCTGAATACAGTTGTGTAGCTGTTTTCTCCTTTAGAAATGATTTGACTGCATACTATTAAAACTTAATTCCTGCTGACAAATTAATATTCCTTAAAATGTCTTAGACAAAAAGCAAGAGAAAACATTTTGTGTAATGTGGAGAAAATTCTCTGGCCAGGCAGAAATGAGAGGTTTGATGAACTTGTGATTTTTTAAAAATGTTTTAGGGTAGTGAACAATCAAAAATGTCCTCAAAATCATCCAGACAACTTTGCAAAGAACTTTACACCTCTGGTTAAATATATCTAGTGTAACATTTAAAAAAAAAAAAAAACGGTTTTGTCATTGACCCAAAACTTTTATATAAGTTATATAATATTGTCAATTTGTCAAGTAAAATAGGTTGCTGAGCCAACTAAATTAACTTAAACTGATTGAATTCAGATAAAATTGGGACACTTAACCAGAATTCACCCTATAACTCAGCTGTTAACAAATCAAACATTTTTATTTAGGACTTTAATTAGACTTTATTGTGAGAGATTAACATTTCTTTTAGACTGATGAAAGCAGCCGTACCTAGAATTGTAAAATATATTTTGTTCCATCACTTTCAAATTGCTCTCTGCTCTCTCATCATAACAGGAATCTTGGTCCACCTCATTCTTTACACATTTCAGCTTATCCGAAATTATATCTTTGTGAAGCCAACACCTTTTTAGCCTTTCTTGGTCTCCTGCTCATTACAGAAATGGTTCTGATTTAAATCCTGTATCAGATTAATCTTCCATGTAACATATTTAAGTGAAGCAGGACTAATGTCATATATCAAAAGGTATTCAACTAAACTGGAAAAATTAGCATTATTCAATGAACAAATTATATAGGCCTACTATATATGAGATATTTGAAAAAGAAAACTGTATGGAAATAATATAGCCTTTACTCTATGAAACTAATTATAATAGAAATATAATGAAATCTATATTATAATACAAATTACCTTGTTGTTAACCCACAATGACCACTTATCAATGTATTTAATTGCTTTTTACATACTTTTGAAAACTGCTGTGTATATTTTTATTTGCATTATCTTTATCTCTAAAAGTAATGACTATTTAGAATTTGTTTAAAGGAATAGTTGATGATCATTCAAAAATGATCATTCTTTCACAATTTTCCCACATTCTATAAATGACACAATTTTCATTTTTGGGTGAAATATTCCATTAATGTATTATCTGTAAAAACCTTGCATCTACAATTTTCTTAAAAAAAAAATTATAGAAAAATACCTATATGTGATATTCTTGCCTATATTTAGAACAGCACATACATGAGTAATGAATGACATGTGTTGGAAACTATGCTGTTCAAAAAGGATCCCCGCCTTTCCCCTAAACGCATTCTTTTTATAATTATAGCCTTTAAGTGAACTGTCTGCAGTGGCCTTTCTGATTTGCAAATCTGTCGCCTCTACTATCACTTTAGTGTTTATTTATAGCCTGATAATCTCAAGGATATGACAATAAGAGAAAAGGTGAATCATAACATATTTTACCAAAGAACACAAACGTATTTTGCCTCTTTACATCAGTTAATCTATATAACAATGTCAAATTCCAGAAAAAGGCGAAAAAATTACAAACTACTTAAGAAAAGAAATACAGCATATGGTAAAAGTGCAGTGCACACTATAAATAACCAGAGGTTAAAATTACAATGAACAAACTATAAAAGTAAAGGGTGGAGCATTAGCAGACTTTCAACCAAAAAGCGTAAAGATCAGGTATCATCAAAACTTTCAGGTGAATAGATGTGGTTTGGCAGGCCAATTAAAGGCTGTTGTAATTGTTCATCCGTTTGTCATGCTTTTCACTATTCTGTATTTGCATATATGAGAGTCTGAGTCACTTTGGATCTGTTAGCGTTCTATGTCACACTAGAAGTTTCACGTATAAATCTTTTTCAATAGCTGACAGATCAAATCTCAAGTCAGTATTTGCCATATACCATCTTGCATTAATAAATAATTTGCAACTTCCCAGTGAACAATTTGCGACATCCTACACTAATGGTTCACTTAGAAATTTCTAGTGAATTTCAGCAGAAAGAGCAAGTAACACATCTAATTAAACATAAAAAACTGATCTAGTGAGACATTTTATCTTGTTTTTCTTTCGAAATGCGTGTGAGATGTATGCTATCATTTTCTCCTGTGTTTTAGTTTAGCTTGTATTTATGAAGTAGATCACTGCTGTTTTTCTGTGTATTTTTAGGTTTCTTTGAAAACACTCCAAATGTCGGGTTGCACTTACAGGTGCATCTCAATAAATTAGAATGTCGTGGAAAAGTTCATTTATTTCAGTAATTCAACTCAAATTGTGAAACTCGTGTATTAAATAAATTCAATG
>NW_015540933.1:27671-36739 GCF_001515605.1 Sinocyclocheilus anshuiensis
AAACAAGAGACCAAAAAATGCAGGTGAGCTGAAGGCCACTGTCAAAGAAACCTGGGCTTCCATACCACCTCAGCAGTGCCACAAACTGATCACCTCCATGCCACGCCGAATTGAGGCAGTAATTAAAGCAAAAGGAGCCCCTACCAAGTATTGAGTACATGTACAGTAAATGAACATACTTTCCAGAAGGCCAACAATTCACTAAAAAAAATTGTTTTATTGGTCTTATGAAGTATTCTAATTTGTTGAGAGAGTGAATTGGTGGGTTTTTGTTAAATGTGAGCCAAAATCATCACAATTAAAAGAACCAAAGACTTAAACTACTTCAGTCTGTGTGCATTGAATTTATTTAATACACAAGTTTCACAATTTGAGTTGAATTACTGAAATAAATTAACTTTTCCATGACATTCTAATTGATTGAGATGCACCTGTATGTGTTGTTAGATACATATTATAAAAGTAGGTGTGTCTGTGTGTACGTCTGTCCATCAATGTGTCAGAGATGTTGATGTGATTAGAGTTTGTGCGCGTTTGTGCTTGTTTGTAACATTCCACACCCAAGAGGAAATTAATACAATATAATATGATTGTGAAAGAGGGACAATTTGTGTGTTTGTCAGATGGCTTGTTTGTGTGTGAGCATAACATGTTCTGAATGTGCTCACACCCTGAAACAAACTATGTGAAAGAATGACAGAGAATAAAGTTTTTAAACCAAAAAAAAACCAAGAAATGTTTTAAACCAAAATAACTGAAGAGAGATTTTTTTTTTAGGTCTGTTTTAATCATAATAATTAAATGACAATTATTGTTAGACTACCCTGGTAGAATAATAATAAAGTCGAATCTGCACACCAAATCAAATTGCACTTTTAAAGATACACTTGTTTTCATGATTGAAAAATCCTGACTTTGGGACACCAGAAATTGAGTCAAGTGATTATGACTTATGGTTAAACAGGTCTTTGGAATAAATGAGCATTTTTTCACATGAACACATCAAATATTATGTGTCATCTACTTTATACCTTAATTGTGTGCTTTTTTTCCTCGTTAAACATATTTAGGCCAAGGTGTGCCATCTGTGACTATGTGCAGAGAATTCTATTGAGAATTCTCCTCTTCTTTTTTTATTTCTTTCACATACTTCCTCATCTTCCTCGTAGCTTCTGTGACACCAATTTGCAAGAAGCCCACACTAGATACTGCAGTTTACTCAAACTTTAGACCGATCTCAAATTTGCCGTTTTTATAAAAATGTTTAGAAAAAATAGTACTTCGGTCAGGACCACTATCGTCAGAGATGATTGACAATTAGCATACAGTTTGGATTGGCGGTATGGTTCTGTTCTGGGCAAGAACTCCCTGCGCATCCATGCAGCCTAGCATGGATGAGAGCAGGGAGAGCAGCGATAACCCCCCCAGGGTAAACAGAACAGAACCAACATAAATATATTGCAGATATCGTTAAGTTCAATAATGTTATGTACACATTTTAGAATTAGTCTGATTCAAAGGAGAATCAGAAGGCTGAATCCTGACTGACAGAGGAGGAGTTGGGGATGGAGGAGGGTAATTAGCTATTGAGCAATGCGAAAACTGCTGATACTACTGCGGGACCTTATATATGAATACTTAGATAGGTGTCGTATTCCCATAGGTTGATGGGGATCAGCTGAGAGTCAGCTGATGCGAGCTTGACTAACGTGACCTGCCAGAACTAACGCTACGCTAGATTTACGCAATTACAAAGCTATTTGAGTACTAACTGTATCTATGATATTTTTCAGTCTGGTTTTAAAAGCTTACACAGCACAGAGCCCTTCTGAAGGTCTTTAATGACATTTTAATATCCAATGATTCTGGTAATACTATGGCCTTAGTGCTTTTAGATCTCAGTTCAGCATTTGATTTTGTTGACCATGGTATTCTGCTGTCTCGCTTGGAGCACTGCATTGGTATTAGAGGTACTGTACTTGACTGGTTTCGGTCCTTTTTGTCTAACAGAAGATTTTCAGTCAGTATTGGGCAATATTCCTCTTCTGTAGCATATTCTTCATGTGGTGTTCCTCAAGGATCAACTTTAGCACCATTATTGTTTTCGCTGTATGGAACATTGAACATTTAAATTTTTTTTATTTATAATGATTCACAATTGTATGCACAAACTATTAATTACATTTTTCACAATACAGTGCTTTTTATTTTTTTAACCAAATGCCTTTTATATAGATTTTAGAGAATAGACAATCACATTTGTCCCACCTCATGGCAGTTGCAAACAAAAATATTTATATTAATATATTAATATATAAGTTAATATATATTAATATATATTAACTTATATATATATTAATATATATATTTGTAAAGACTGGAGTACTTTACAAATACAAGCTTTTCTGAAGATCCAGGGGCCTCATTTATCAACAGTGCGTAGAAAAGATTCTATATTTTGTCCTTATATTTACGTACATTCCTATAAGTACAAGTTGGTAGATCACACACATTGTGTAAAACTGTGCTTACGCACTCATTACGCCCACATCTGTGCGTACGCACTGTTGATAAATGAGGGCCCAGGACTTTATAAAATTTGCATCTGAAAGTTATAAGATTTGTCTTAAAGCACGATTAAACCTTTAGAAACTCTATTAGAAGACAGAATTAGCTTGAGCTGTTACACATAATTAGCCCATGCATGTGCTGAAGTTGAGTAGCAAATATGACAAGTCAACAGAGCTCTCACAAAAGCTATAGAGAAGCTATAGTGAAGAAGTTTTATTAGAAATTGTCTAAGGCTACATGAAGATTTCCAAGTCATTAAAAATTCCTAGAGACACAGCTGGTAGCCTTATTCCTTAGCTTAAAATGTGTTAAACCAGAAAACCTTTGAGGGTGTTGAAGAAAAAGCACACTATCATAAAATGTTTGATCACAGCAACTGAGGAAAAACCTGCAATGTACTGCCAAAGACTTGGAAGATGACCCGATGAAAGGAGGAAAAACATCTCAATGCAGAGTATAAGAAGAGCACAAGGCAAGTATGGCCTTCATGTTGGGGCATCTTGCTGAATGCCACTGAGAACATATAAGGCCGACTTGAACATGCTTAAATTCATTTGGATAGACCTGTGGATTTCTGGAAGAATGTTTTATGGAGTGATGTGACCCAAAAACGACTTCTTGGTTGTCTGATCCAAAAAAGGCAAAGCTAATGAGCAGAATAACACCATCTTCATGGTCAAACATGAAGTAGAACTGCTTATGATTGATTCAGTGATCGGTCATAGAATGTTTTTGAGTGGCCTGTTAAGTCTCCAGAATTAAATTCCATTGAAAATATTTTGTTGAATTTGAAAAAAAAAAGCAGTGGCAATGTGGAAGCCAAAGATTATCAGTGATCTGAAAGGTTTTTCATCTGAGGAATGGGCCAAGATTGCAGTAGAGAGGTGACAGAAGCTTCTAAGCACCCCCCAAGCAGTGTTATATTTTTTAACTATAAAAATAATTTATAATTTAAATAATAATTTTGAACATGAATGTTTAGAGCCAATTTGAAATTCTTCATTATAAATCAACTTTACCTTTTTAGAATTACGCAAATGTGTATTAATAAACTTTCTGTAATAGCGTACTAATGCCTTTGTTGGATTGTTTTCAGAAAATTTTGTTCTCTGCAGCAAAATGTCTTGCAGGTCATAATTTTGATTGCAACTGTAACATTGCGAATGTCCTTCAAAAGTGTAATATTTCCATTTGCTTAAGCAAGTAACCTGCTGGCAGGTTTTCAGTCATTAGCTGCATTTACATACTCGCTGGATCAGTTAGTAGGTATGAAACCCTCAGGGCCATATCTGGGGTATGCGGGGCCCTGATGCAGGTTGTGTTCCAAGGGCGGGTCCCTCAGTTGAAATCACGTTTTGAGAATGGGGGGAGGGGGTTGAAGCAGCCTGGGGCCCTTAGAAGCATCACCACCTTTCTCCCAGATAGAGACAGCCCTGGAAGACACCACCAAAGCAAAATCAAGTTTCTTCAAGTCTATAGTGGGACTCGGATGCAGCCTGGGATGACTTGGCATTCTGAAGTCTGTGAAACAGATGTGGGACCACACTTCTTCACTGCAGCCATGGTGGATTTCATTCATTCATAGCCACATACAGTAGTTCCCATGACACAAGTGGCTACATAAATTGGATCAAATTATTTTTTAAATGAATGAATGAATGAGGGATTTTAAATAACACTTTCATTGTGTATTGCTGTACACCCAAAGTGCGTTACAATCATATGAGGGGGTCTCTCCTCAACCACCATCAGTGTGCAGTTGCATGATGTGACGGCAGCCATCGTACAATGGTGCCAGTGCACTCACCACACACCAGCTACAGGTGGAGAGGAGAGAGAGTGATAGAACCAATTCAGGTTTTACTGATATTATACCCTTATAGTGTAAACTTGTTGGATTTTAATCTATATGTTATGTCTTGCAATTCCATTCAGCTTCTTTTCTTTATTTCTAAAAAATTTAACAAGGTTTGAGGTACCCATAGTTTAAGGTACCCATTTTCAGGTTTCTGAAAACAGACTTAATTTTCCCCCAGTTGTAATGCATCATTTTCAGTAGATGTCTGAATGGCAGCCAGTGCCATATACTGCTTCAAATGGAGAAGAGGAAGGTGAAAGGAGGTGAAAGGTTCATTTGGGCTTCTTCTTTAATGTCGTCTTTGGCTAAGCTCTCAAAAGTGAAGTACACATGCCACTATACTGCTGTAGGTCTTTTCTGTTGAGGGGAAGGTGTGCTGAGATGTGCAAGTTTTCAATACAAGATCTGTAAGTTGTTCCTGCAACTGTTTTTGTTTTGCATGCTTCATTTAGCCTGTTTTGAAGAATGCATTAGCTGTATCCTTCGCATCCTTCTGTCACCCACAATCCTTTGCACACATTTCAAATAACGAAAAATAATTAGCTGAAAATTAATCAGCACTGAGCTCGTTTAATTTCATTATGTCACACAAGACAAAAAATGATTATGGAGATGAAGGCATCTTTTGTTTTGTTGTAAATTAATCACATAATGCTAAACTGTGCACAATGTAAACCACTGGGAGATCACAGGTTGTCATTGCCTATACGGCATTAATAGAAAGTCAGCTTTTAATATAAAGTATTCAACAAATTATAATTTTTATATTATTATTGTGGAAATGTGTATGATGTATCCATATGTGCTTACTAGACAATTCCATTCCACTGTTTAATACTGAGCAGGACTCTAGCCATGAAGTCTCAGAAGGACTGGATGCGGAAGGATGTTAATGTGCAGCCTTCTATTTGAGAAGCACCCCTGGATTAGCTGCAGGCATGTTTGATTGCGGTTGCAGCTGAAGTCTGGGCTGAGACCCCTGGACTGGAGGCTTTTCGAGCAATTTAAGAACCTGGAGGACAATGAGTTGAATGTTTAAATTTGTATTAGAAACACCATGATCAACAGTTTCAAATATGGCTCCAACAACTCCACCCTTGTCTAGTTTAAGTCTAAAGCCAAACTGCTTGGGGTGTTCTAAACGTATTACTGTTAGAATGGGTTGTAAGTTGTTCGGTCACATGCCTTTGGCATAACAGGTGGGATACTATCTGGCCTATAATTGTTTAGTTCTAATGGATCCCAAGCTTTGTATATATATATATATATATATATATATATATATAATTTAGATTTATGTTGAGACATTATGACATCATTAATATTATGATAAAAATGACTTTGTCAAGGTTTAGCCATTTTTTGGACTTAAGTTTCATGTGTGTGTTTTTCCTCCATTGTGGATGTGCTGTGGCATCACCCCTTCAGTTTTTGTGTGTTTTCAGCATTGTAACCAACATTTTTGACATATTATGTAACAGAAATCAGATTTTTAGTCTTCCATTGATGAGTCTTCCATAGTTTCCCCATTCATTTCAGTTTCAAACATCCTGAGTGTGACTTTTTTCACACTAACACACAACCAGATATCAATTCAATTTAATTGTTCAGTTGTAGAGCTAGCAAGTGTTGACAACGGTACAAAGTCTCATGTCAATTCAATAAAGGGAACATTTGTTTTTTTCTGCAAATATCATTTGTGTCATGCCCATGGACTGTTTGTGTGTGTTTTGCTCCCCGTGACCCAGTTTCTCCCTCATGTTTGATTGTGTTATTTGGTCCAGGTGTGTGTCATTAATTATCTTCATTTGCTCCAGTATTTAAGTCCTAGTCTGTGCAGTCCGTCTCTGTTGGGTCTACTAACTTGTGTTCATGTGTCATTCCTCGTTCCTTGTTCCTGAGTTGGATTTAATAAAGACTATTTCGTGTATTCCACGGCTCCGAGTTCCTTCCGGCAGCGATCTTGACAATTTGGGGTCAAAAAGACCCCAAACAATTTAGGATTAAACGAACATCGCAATAATCCACATCTAAATATTATGTAACAAACTTTGTCATTTTAATCATTTTACAGTATCTGTATCGTTTCCATCAGTATAGGTAACAAATTTAATGTAACCTGACTCATTTAGTGGACTGAATAAATTAAGTGACATTTACTATAATTTCGTACACATGCACAGGCGAATGCACTTTTCATTTAACAGACAAGATTTTTTATTTTTTTTTAAATGCACCCAGCACTACAAGGGAGATAATTAATGTAAATTATATAGATTTATAGCAGGTAAATCATTTTTAATCAAAATTTTTTTCAATTCGAACTTGGTAACAGCCTAATAGATTTTCCTTTTGTGATTGACCTACTCTGTTTCATTTTCTACTTTCAGATCTATTCTTCGGTTATTTCAAGTTTACTGTAATGACCCTGTGAGGTACAAATTTTTTACGACATAAAGACATTTTTAACGTAACTTGCAGGGTACACCCTTTATTGTTGACAGAGTTAGACCGTAAATCTGATGCTGTAGTGCACGCTACAGAGATTCGTCACCAAATTACACCTGTTAGACTGCCACACCTTACCTTACAAACGTCAACACACCTTATATTTACTGGCCCAATTTTTGTCTTGTCAGTCTGTAAACGTTGAACGAAAACGCATCACATAGAGCATTGCAAGGATTACTGTAAGGACTTTTGTTCGTTATTCATGGTTATGACTTTGAAGAGCGGGAGAAGGTAGGTCACTGAATGAATGAAATATTAATTAAAAAAAAAGAGCCTAGCCTATAATGAATATTGTATCAAGAGTTAGATAGTAGGCATAAGCGTACACATTTATATGGTAGGCTATACATTTTAATTGACATGCGTTACAGTAAAATATATTTTTTTCTTTTATAGATAAAGAAAAAAAATCTTGAAGCAAATATAACTGAAAAATAAAAATGTTTCATCCAATTTTGCGAAGGAACGTTATCCAGGGTCTCCTAAAGCGTGCGTAAAGTTACTGGACATCACTTAACGAGAACCTCGACCACTCGCAAATCTATTTCATGCATCTATATAAATGCATTTCGTATTTAATTATAAACATTGGCTTTGCAATAATCAAAAAAGCATTCATACACTTGATTTTGTCCCCTTGTTTTTGACAAATTGAGCAATGATGTAATCTAAATATGTAAATTGTTCATGTAAAATGTTAATACTAATTGTGGGGTCCCATTTTCTTGTAAATGTGAAATAAAATTAATTGTAATTAATAAAAGTCTTTAAACCGATACACAACAATCTGTTCATGCCATTATTAAGATGACAGGCATAACATTTTGGAGCCTATTTTAATAGAAATAACTGTTGTAGTTAAGTACAGTATATAGTAATAATTCTTTAAAATTTACAAGAAAATGTGACCCCATTAGTATTACTTTACTTTTAGTCATTTAGCATACGCTTTTATCCAAAGCGACTTACAAATAAGAAAAAGTAATTAAAACTAAAAGCTAAAACTCTATAAATACTATATATATATATATATATAATATATATATATATATATATATATATACATACATATATATATATATATATAAAAATACATTCAATATATATATATATATATATAATTTCATTTCCATTTTGTATGTTGAAGTACTGAAATAACTCAAATTAAATAAAACTAAAACGTAATAAAAAACCTATATAGACATAATAAAAAACGAATAAAATGACAACATTACTACAACTGTAACTAAAACTAAAATAGATAACTAATACAATATTATTAGTATTAAATAGTATTAGCACATTTATTGTCGTCATTTTACATGCCCTTTCAGATGTAGGCCTGTTTAATTATAAAAACCTTTATATAATCTAAATAATATATAATTTAAATAATCTATAACATTAAACTTATTGCATGTGTCCTCTAAACCATATGTTTTGGGTATTGAGACATTCAACAGAATATCTGATTGGAGATAATTACCTGTGCAATTCTGGCCAAATTAAAGATACATTGTGTAGATATCTGCAGATGTGATAATTTAAGCATCATTAATCACCCCTTGTGTTTAATAAAAAAAAGGAGAATGAGCACTTTTGCTCTTAAAGGCACAATTTTTCGCCGCTAGAGGGCGTGTATTCAAAATAAACAAATAGACAAAGGCGTAGTTTGATGACGCTGTGACTAGAGGGTGCGTATTCAAAATAAACAAATAGACCAAGGTGTAGTTTGATGACGCCGTGACTGAGTATGGAATCATGGGAGTTGTCATCTTCATCCCCACAGCCGATGCGATCCGACGGGACTTTGAAATCATGAAAGAAAAAAAAAAGCAGAAATCATGTTCATGGATGAGCTAATGATTTATTAATGTATTAGAATGAAGCATGGTGAGGCTGAAAGCCATCGAAGCGAAACGAGGCCGCTGAACGAGTGCGACACACGGCTCGAAAGCAGCGGAGCTTTTATTATGCCACAGTTGACCGCTTCCGCTCCTTCCGGTCCTGCGTATGTGGGGGAAAAAAAACAGCTGTTTTATCATACTAGATACATTTGAAAGTTTTGTTATAATGCTACTCTGTGCGGTCGTCACCGGTCTATTAAAACACACAACATATTAAAGCG
>NW_015540933.1:37191-45151 GCF_001515605.1 Sinocyclocheilus anshuiensis
CCGCTGAACGAGTGCGACACACGGCTCGAAAGCAGCGGAGCTTTTATTATGCCACAGTTGACCGCTTCCGCTCCTTCCGGTCCTGCGTATGTGGGGGAAAAAAAACAGCTGTTTTATCATACTAGATACATTTGAAAGTTTTGTTATAATGCTACTCTGTGCAGTCGTCACCAGTCTATTAAAACGCACAACATATTAAAGCGTCTTTGGTGTTTCCATGTTTTCTACAAAACAAAACCGGAAATCGAGGGGTTAGGACGTCATTGGCAGGCGACACAATGACACTATAGACACGGTCCGTGTCACTAGTTAAAATTGCTTATTTCTCTGGATTTAAACATTCTTCAAACATTTGGGATAATGTAAGTACACAAGTCAGCAAAATATATAACACGGTTCTAGTGGTTTTTGGATATTTTAATAAAAAAATCTTGTTATCTCAATCTTGTATCTCATATTGTGCCTTTAACTTAAAAAAAAATAGGAGCAGAGTCAACAATTTAGGAGCACCTACCGATCAATGACAAAAATTTAAGTGTGACTCCTTAAAGTGATTTGCAGAGACACCTTTGTAATGGCATTTTTTCCTAACCTTTTTAAATATCAAATTCATAAATTTATATTTACAAACCTTTTTTAAACAATTTAATGAAAATAAATTAATTTAACCAGACATCAGGAAGAATAGGTTACCAACCAAAGGAAATCAGTATCATCAAAATTCATCTTTGCACTACAGAGGTGCACAGAAGCACACAAAAGTGGTATTTCAGTATATTTACACTGTTTAATGAGGCTCAGAGGTGGCATGAATGCATTTAATTACATTTTGATTAGATCAAACAGCTGATTCATTCATGAACAAAGCGAGTGACTGTTTTTTGAATGGGTGACTGAAACATTGACTCACTAGATTCTTTCAAAAACACACATTCATTTATTTGCAACGGCTCAGCTGTGACTTTGTTTGGTACTATTGTCGTTGATAAAATAGAGCAAAGACAGACAACAGTGTTTCTAAAATGTAAGCCACACTTCTTGTTTATTGAACTGTTGTATAAAATCAATATCACATTTGCAAACTCTCTTATAAACAATGGAAAGCCGTCACTCATCTCAGTTCATCTCACAAACTTCTGCTACAGCTCTCTGCTGCATAATGAATCACTTATGTACATTGTGTCTACACTTTTTTTTGTAATGAGAGGATCAGCACTGACTGATCCTCTCAGCAACTCAGCACTAAAAAAAACGAAGTGATTCAAATGCCTCTGATTGGACACGCATTCAAGAAATCAACAGATATGTCTGTTATTGGCTACACTGCTCAACAGCTGCTAGAACACGTTGTAAATTGAAACCTTCGATGCTCTCCAGAGCACAAACACAGACTCGCATGTATGTCTGGATTACCGTGTGCGTTTCTGGATCTATTGCGTGCTTGTGCAAGTGTGGTAGGTTATGATATTATTTTCAATCTATATGCGTCTCATTAATGGAAATGCGAGGTAATTTTGGGCTAGACTACATTATTTTTAGACAGAGTTTACATTAAAACCTGGAATATTCAGGTACGCTAACAGATTTGTCCATATACAATTTTCATTTAATACACATACAGTGGGTACGGAAAGTATTCAGACCCCCTTAAATTTTTCACTCTTTGCTATATTGCAGCCATTTGCTAAAATCATTTAAGTTAATTTTTTTTCCTCATTAATGTACACACAGCACCCCATATTGACAGAAAAACACAGAATTGTTGACATTTTTGCAGATTTATTAAAAAAGAAAAACTGAAATATCACATGGTCCTAAGTATTCAGACCCTTTGCTGTGACACTCATATATTTAACTCAGGTGCTGTCCATTTCTTCTGATCATCCTTGAGATGGTTCTACACCTTCATTTGAGTCCAGCTGTGTTTGATTATACTGATTGGACTTGATTAGGAAAGCCACACACCTGTCTATATAAGACCTTACAGCTCACAGTGCATGTCAGAGCAAATGAGAATCATGAGGTCAAAGGAACTCAGCTATAGACACAAATTCCCTGCTATGTTTTTATTATTTATTGCGCTATGTTATGTGCGTAACTCAGATTGCTGTTCAGAAAGTTTACTCATTTGTAGAAATTATTTTATGAAGGGAAAAATTATTCATCGTACAACAATTAAAATAATATCTAATGTCTTGTATCCTCTTTCAGCAGTTTATTTCTTTCTAAGCAGGATGGCACAAGGAAAATTGTATTCACCCTGTGTAAGTATTGTAAATATAGAATGTGTGTAATTTATCATATTAATGGAATATGTATATGGAATATATATGGAATATACAGTAGAATGTGTTCTACAGTTTGTTCTGGAATTGTTCTGTTTTTGGCTAAATATAAATGAAAACTATTGAAAGATTTTACAGGAATTTGTTTCTTTTTACAGTGTGTTTGTGGTGTGCTATTCATTCTACAACTAGAGTTGGGTAAGTGATTCAATTATGTGTCATTACTTTTTTTTTATCTAATACAAACATGTTTTTGTAAAAAGTAATAATAATTTTTTAAAAGGTATAATATTTTTCTTTTAAAAATCCAGTGCTTCAACAACGGAGTCTACAACTTCAGGATATACAGCTTCAGAAACAACAACTGTACTTGCCACTTCAACATCAGCAACATCAGTTCCAACCTCATCTGATTCTTCAGGTACAACAATGGTTATAACCACGGAACCACTTGCTTCAACAACCATGCCTACATCTTCAGAAACGACAACTGCAGCTGAAACAACAAATACTGCATCCACAACCACAACTGAACCTTCCACTGCTACAGCTGTACCCACAACGTCACTTGGACTCACAACAATGGAAATCACTACAACTTCAGAGAGTACAACAGTGCAAACCACGACTACAGCTTCATCAACCACATCTACAACAACAAACGATCCAACAACATCAACAGCTGTAACTTCAGAATCCACAACTCTTACTTCAACAACAATGCCTACATCTTCAGAAACAACTGCACCTGTAACAACATCAATAACTACAGCATCCTCAACTACTGAAATTCCCACCATCACGGTTGTGAGTACAGAATCCACAACTCTTACTTCAACAGTGGTGCCTACAACTTCAGAAAGTACAACAGCAGAAACGACAACTACAGCTTCATCAACCACACCTACAACAACAAACGATGCAACAACATCAACAGCTGTAAGTTCAGAATCCACAACTCTTACTTCAACAACTATGTCTACATCTTCAGAAACAACTGCACCTGTAACAACATCAGCAACTACATCATTATCAACTACTGAAATTCCCACAACCACGGTTGTGAGTACAGAATCCACAACTCTTACTTCAGCAGTGGTGCCTACAACTTCAGAAAGTACAACAGCAGAAACCACACCTATTACTTCAACAACACTGCCTACAACTTCAGAAAGTACAACAGCAGAAACCACGACAACAGCTTCATCAACCACACCTACCACAACAAACGATGCAACAACATCAACAGCTGCAAGTTCAGAATCCACAACTCTTACTTCAACAACTATGTCTACATCTTCAGAAACAACTGCATCTGTAACAACAACAGTATCTACAGTACCCTCAACTACTGGAATTCCCACAACCACAGTTGTGAGTACAGAAACCACAACTATTACTTCAACAACACTGCCTACAACTTCAGAAAGCACAACAGCAGAAACCACGACTACAGCTTCATCAAGCACATCTACAACAAACGATCCAACAACATCAACAGCTGTAACTTCAGAATCCACAACTCTTACTTCAACAACTATGCCTACATCTTCAGAAACAACTGCGCCTGTAACAACATCAATAACTACAGCACTGTCAACTAGTGAAGTTCCCACAACCACAGTTGTGAGTACAGAGACCACACCTATTACTTCAACAACTATGTCTACATCTTCAGAAACAACTGCACCTGTAACAACATCAATAACAACAGCATCCTCAACTACTGAAATTCCCACCACCACGGCTGTGAGTACAGAATCCACAACTCTTACTTCAACAGTGGTGCCTACAACTTCAGAAAGTACAACAGCAGAAACCACGACTACAGCTTCATCAACCACATCTACAACAACAAACGATCGAACAACATCAACAGCTGTAACTTCGGAATCCACAATTCTTACTTCAACATCAATGCCTACATCTTCAGAAACAACTGCACCTGTAACAACATCAGTATCTACAGTACCCTCAACTACTGAAATTCCCACCACCACAGTTGTGAGTCCAGAATCCACAACTCTTACTTTAACAGTGGTGCCTATAACTTCAGAAAGTACAACAGCAGAAACCTCAACTATAGCTTCACCAACCACATCTACAACAACAACTGATCCAACAACATCAACAGCTGTAACTTCTGAATCCACAACTCTTACTACAACAACGATGCCTACATCTTCAGAAACAACTGCACCTGTAACAACATCAGTAACTGCATACTCAACTACTGAAATTCCCACAACCACAGTTGTGAGTACAGAAACCACAACTATTACTTCAACAGTGGTACCTACAACTTCAGCTTCATCAACCACACCTACCACAACAAACGATCCAACAACTTCAACAGCTGTAACTTCAGAATCCACAACTCTTACTTCAACAACTATGCCTACATCTTCAGAAACAGCTGCACTGGTAACATCAATAACTACAGCATCGTCAACTACTGAAATTCCCACAACCACAATTGTGAGTACAGAAACCACACCAATTACTTCAACAGTGGTGCCTACAACCTCAGAAAGTGCAACAGTAGAAACCATGACTACAGCTTCATCAATCACATCTACAACAACAAACGATCCAACAACATCACCAGCTGTAACTTCTGAATCCACAACTCCTACTTCAACAACAATGCCTACATCTTCAGAAACAGCTGCACCTGTAACAACATCAACAACTACAGCTTCATCGACAACTGAAATTCCCACAACCACAATTGTGATTACAGAAACCACACCAATTACTTCAACAGTGGTGCCTACAACCTCAGAAAGTGCAACAGCAGAATCCACAACTACAGCCTCATCAACCGCATCTACAACAAACCTTCCAACAACATCAATAGGTGTAATTTTAGAATCCATAACTCTTACTTCAACAACAATTCCTACATCTTTAAAAACAACTGCACCTGCAACAAAATCAGCAACTATAGCATCCTCAACTACTGAAATTCCCACCACCACAGTTGTGAGTACAGAAACCACAACTATTACTTCAACAGTGGTGCCTACAACAGCAGAAACCACGACTGCAGCTTCTTCAACCACATCTACAACAACAAATGATCCAACAACATCAACAGCTGTAACTTCTGAATCCACAACTCTTACTTCAACAGCAATGACTACATCTTCAGAAACAGCTGCACCTGTAACAACATCAACAACTACAGCTTCCTCAACTGGAGCTGTACCTTCCACAGTGACATCAGCTCCTATGTCATCTGAAGCTCCAAGTACAACAACATCTCAAACCACATTGCTTCTTGTAACCACATCTACTTTAGCTCTCACATCTGCTGTTGTGACTTCAGAAGCAACAACGCTTACCTCTACAACAATTCCTACACCATCAGAAAGTACAACTACACCTGCAGCAAGCACAACTGCAGCTTCCACAACCACAGTGGGGCCTTCCACTACTGTGACTACAACTTCCGAAACTACAACTGCATCCTCAACATCAACGGCTTCCTCAGCTGCGATAGTTCCTTCTACTACTTCTTCATCTCCAACCTCATCTGAATCTCCACTTCAAACCACATCAACAGTTGTCAATCCTGCTCCAATAAGGTCTACAACTTCAGAAAGTACAACTGCACATACAACATCAACCTCAGCTACCACAATGGTACCTTCAACCATTACATCAGCTGCAACCTCATCTGAAGCTCCAAGTACAAAAACAGCTGAAACCACAGTGACATTTGCAGCCACAACTACTGAAACCTCAACTCTTACTTCACCAACAATGTCTACAACTTCAGAAAGTACTCCTGCACCTGCAACATCCACCATTACAGTTTCCTCTTTTATGACTGTACCTCCCACTGCTTTGTCATCTTCAGTCTCATCTGAAACTGCAAGCACAACAACACAAGGTCCAAATATATCCACAATTACAGCCACAACAACATCTGCAATTTCATCAACAACAGTCAAAACTATTGCTTTCACTAATACAGCTCCAGCTCTAAGCCAAGAAACACTCCTTACCACAACAAATGCACCTCCAATAATCACAATTGTGTCTCCAGAGACCATAACTATTGCTGTAACAATTATGCCTATCTCCTCATCACATGTAACTATATTCCCAACTTTAACTCCAACAAAAACAACTGAACCTTCAAGAACCCCAACTGCACCCATTACAACCATGACTGTTCTTCCCACCACTACAATTCCAGCTGATATCTCAGCTACAGCTCCAAGCACAACAACAGCCACCATTCCAAGCTCAACTGCAGCTCAAACAACAACTGCATATCAAGTAACATCAGGAGATCTTTTAAAAACAACTGTTGCTTTTACCAGTACATCTTCTGCTCCAGCCACACTTGCACTTTCAACCAAAACAACTTCAAGCCCAAATATGGATTCAGAAACTACAACTGCATCAACAACTACCACTGGAATTATTACAGGTTTCACTAATACAGCAGAATTTCCAGTAGTTCCAATAACATCAGGTTCAAACACAAATACGTCAACATCACCAGCATCTACAATTCCAGGTCACACATCCATAAAAACAACACCAGCTGAAACTCTTACTAGCAATACTACACCTCTGAACAATACAACAAAAGCAGATGCAACACTTCAAAGTACTTCAAGTTTGCAACCAGAAACTTCAAACATACCCAAAACATTGTCAACAAATGTGTCCGGTGCAGCAACAGTCACAACCAAATTGATATTCTCATCCTTGTCATCCCTGCCCACTGAAACTTTGGTCCTAGATGCTATTAGTACTCTTCTTAAATCTAGAGAGTCCCAACTCAATGAATCACTGAAGATTGTCAGTTTTACCTATCAGAGTAAGTTTCTTAATTATGAATGAAAAGTAATTTAAATTATGAAATTTTCAACCAGTGGAAAATGTCAAAATGTAACTGATTAAAACTGGGTGTTTCTTTCCACACAGAAATATCTGAAACTTCCTATGCTGTCATCTTTAATATTATTTTGAATAATATCAGCATGCCTGAGGATCCTGAGCTAAGAAACAGCAGTTATGTGCAAGTGCAAGATGTTGTAAATAATGCGGTACGAAACCAGCATTAACACATTAGCGAAGTTTGGGACCAGTGTAAATCTTCACCAGAGGTTGATGAATGTCTTGATTTTTTTTCCTGCAGCTGAACACTCTTCTGAATGAACCTGGCCAGCAAGTTTTCAAACCAAAATCCTCCAACTTCACGTAAGATGCAAACTCACTTCACAATCTTTATTTCATGTGTCCTCACATTTTAGCTTGGAATCCATGGAAAATAATAATTACAGAAAAAAAAAAAATCTATGTGGATTAAAGTCTATTACAGATCTCTTCTGTTTGTTGTGTAGGAGCACTTCAAACCAGATTGATGGCAGGATGGAATACATCTTCCAGGATGGAGATGCCATACAACCAGCCAGCTTCCTAAATGAGCTACGTCTTCCTTCAAACCTCATGTATGTATTGGTTTTCAATTTTGAGAACAATCAAAAATAGAGAAGTAATTTTACTGCAAACATTTGAAGTAAATTAAACCAAAGGGGTTTTATTTACAGACCTGGTTCAGCAGTGGTCACAAGCAAGCTGGTGTTCAACTCCTCATCTCCAGTCCCCAGTGAAGCTCTGGTCCTCAGCGCCATCAACACTCTCCGTAATTC
>NW_015540933.1:45281-66182 GCF_001515605.1 Sinocyclocheilus anshuiensis
CTTCCAGGATGGAGATGCCATACAACCAGTCAGCTTCCTAAATGAGCTTCGATCACAGTCTGGTATGTCTATACAAAATGAAAAATACTCTTGACAGTTACAACAACTTTTCCTCAAAATCTAAATATTATTGTATGTTTCTCCCTTTCATTGCAGAACTGACCCATACTACAATGTTTCCAGACACAATAACCAATTTCCCTTTGACTTCTTCAAGCCTAATGCAAGTATTGAGATTCCATTTAAATGCAGTCTGTTATGGATTCATAATTTTAGCACAAAAAGTGAACCACATTAATCAAAAGTGATCCTCTTTGCAGATCTGGTACAGCGGTGGTCACAAGCAAGCTGGTGTTCAACTCCTCATCTCCAGTCCCCAGTGAAGCTCTGGTCCTCAGCGCCATCAACACTCTCCGTAATTCTAGAGAGTCACAGCTGAATGAATCAGTGCAGGTGGTGAATGTCACCTATGAGAGTAAGTATCATCGTCTTCACCTGAAAAGCTTTTGAAATATTAAACTGTCAAATTTTGACCAAAAAAAAACAAAAAACTTTTATATCCAAACAGAAATCACGGCAACCTCCTATGCTGTCATCTTTAAGTTTAATTTGAGTAATATCAGCATGTCAAAAGATCCTGAGCTAAGAAATGGCACATACCTACAAGCTCAGGGTGTCGTCAATAATGCGGTAAGCATAAAGCATTAACTGGGTACAATTTTTAGGTCCAATATAATTGTTCTCCATAGTTTCATGAATGTTTGATTTTTCTTCTGCAGCTGAACAGTCTTCTGAATGAACCTGGCCAGCAAGTCTTCAAACCAAAATCCTCCAACTTCACGTAAGATGCAAACTCACTTCACAATCTTTATTTCATGTGTAATCACAATTTAGCTTGGAAGCCATGGAAAAGAATAATTACAGAAAAAAAAAACGATGTGGATTAAAGTCCATTACAGATCTCTTCTGTTTGTTGTGTAGGAGCACTTCAAACCAGATTGATGGCAGGATGGAATACATCTTCCAGGATGGAGATGCCATACAACCAGCCAGCTTCCTAAATGAGCTACGTCTTCCTTCAAACCTCATGTATGTATTGGTTTTCAATTTTGAGAACAATCAAAAATAGAGAAGTAATTTTACTGCAAACATTTGATGTAAATTAAACCAAAGGGGTTTTATTTAAAGACCTGGTTCAGCGGTGGTCACAAGCAAGCTGGTGTTCAACTCCTCATCTCCAGTCCCCAGTGAAGCTCTGGTCCTCAGCGCCATCAACACTCTCCGTAATTCTAGAGAGTCACAGCTGAATGAATCAGTGCAGGTGGTGAATGTCACCTATGAGAGTAAGTATCATCGTCTTCACCTGAAAAGCTTTTGAAATATTAAACTGTCAAATTTTGACCAAAAAAAAACAAAAAACTTTTATATCCAAACAGAAATCACGGCAACCTCCTATGCTGTCATCTTTAAGTTTAATTTGAGTAATATCAGCATGTCAAAAGATCCTGAGCTAAGAAATGGCACATACCTACAAGCTCAGGGTGTCGTCAATAATGCGGTAAGCATAAAGCATTAACTGGGTACAATTTTTAGGTCCAATATAATTGTTCTCCATAGTTTCATGAATGTTTGATTTTTCTTCTGCAGCTGAACAGTCTTCTGAATGAACCTGGCAGAACAACTTTAAATCCCAAGTCGACCAACTTCATGTAAGATGCAAACAGACTTAATGTATATGATATGTACTCACATTTTACGTTAAGTGCATTTACTCAAAACATAAAAAAAAAAAAAACATCTTTGCACATATAGATCCTTAACAGATATATTCTGTTTTTCCTGCAGAAGCACATCAAACCAGATTGATGGCAGCATGGACTACATCTTCCAGGATGGAGATGCCATACAACCAGTCAGCTTCCTAAATGAGCTTCGATCACAGTCTGGTATGTCTATACAAAATGAAAAATACTCTTGACAGTTACAACAACTTTTCCTCAAAATCTAAATATTATTGTATGTTTCTCCCTTTCATTGCAGAACTGACCCATACTACAATGTTTCCAGACACAATAACCAATTTCCCTTTGACTTCTTCAAGCCTAATGCAAGTATTGAGATTCCATTTAAATGCAGTCTGTTATGGATTCATAATTTTAGCACAAAAAGTGAACCACATTAATCAAAAGTGATCCTCTTTGCAGATCTGGTACAGCGGTGGTCACAAGCAAGCTGGTGTTCAACTCCTCATCTCCAGTCCCCAGTGAAGCTCTGGTCCTCAGCGCCATCAACACTCTCCGTAATTCTAGAGAGTCACAGCTGAATGAATCAGTGCAGGTGGTGAATGTCACCTATGAGAGTAAGTATCATCGACTTCACCTGAAAAGCCTTTGAAATATTAAACTGTCAAATTTTGACCAAAAAAAAAAACAACTTTTATATCCAAACAGAAATCACGACAACCTCCTATGCTGTCATCTTTAAGTTTAATTTGAGTAATATCAGCATGTCAAAAGATCCTGAGCTAAGAAATGGCACATACCTACAAGCTCAGGGTGTCGTCAATAATGCGGTAAGCATAAAGCATTAACTGGGTACAATTTTTAGGTCCAATATAATTGTTCTCCATAGTTTCATGAATGTTTGATTTTTCTTCTGCAGCTGAACAGTCTTCTGAATGAACCTGGCAGAACAACTTTAAATCCCAAGTCGACCAACTTCATGTAAGATGCAAACAGACTTAATGTATATGATATGTACTCACATTTTACGTTAAGTGCATTTACTCAAAACATTAAAAAAAACAAAAACATCTTTGCACATATAGATCCTTAACAGATATATTCTGTTTGTCCTGCAGAAGCACATCAAACCAAATTGATGGCAGGATGGACTACATCTTCCAGGATGGAGATGCCATACAACCAGTCAGCTTCCTAAATGAGCTTCGTTCACCGACAGGTTTGTCAAAACCGACAATGGATTGCAAATGTAACTGCAAGCTTCCTCCATTAATCATTACTTTCTTTTACAGTCGTAACAACAGGCAGTACTCTGACAACTACTCCACAGATAGTGTAAGAGCAGTGACTTCAGTCTGATATTTACTTTTTTTCTTTAATTTTAATTTCCTACCTTAATGTACATTATTTATTGTCTTTGTAGGCTTGGCAGAGCACTTATATTCATTCGCCTCGTGTTTGTCACACTGGGCCCCCTGCCAAATCCAGATAAAGTTCTTGAGGTGGCCAACACTCTGATGAAAACACGTCTCACAGCTAAACAAGACACCACAACACAAGACCTGAGTGATCCTGTGAGCTTTGTCAATGTCACATATACGAGTGAGTTTTTCTCTCCTGGTTTGGCTTCGTTTTTGTTCTGAATATGTTATTTAAATTCTAATGTTGTAGATCTGTAGCTTTTATAGCCTATAAGTTAAATTAACAAATAAATACTATTAAGGAATGCATTAGGGAAATTTCATCACCCACATATAACCACACAACTAATTAATTTTATTATATATTTTAAAGAAATAAACGAGACCGCCTATGCTCTCAACTTTGGATTTGAAATCAGCAATATAACCATGACTGAGAAACTTGAACTCAGGAATGGTACCCACCTGTTAATACAAGACTCTATAAACACATTGGTGAGTTGGAGACATTTCAGTAAAGTAGTCTTTTTTTACAAACACTTTTTTACTTCTTCTCTCTCTCTTTCTTTCTCTCTCCCTCTCTCTCTCTCTCTCTCTCTTTCATTTACCACATTAACTTCAACATATTTATAAACAAATTCATCTCATTTTTTCAGCTGGGCAAGATCCTCCTCAGTAACTCCTCAGCTCCTGTCATTAAGTTCCAAGCAGCAGATTTCACGTAAGTTCTGACTCACTTTTTACTTTGATTTGAGCAAATATGTCCTGATGACACTTCATTGGTGTTAGTTGGAAAGTTTTTGTACATGAGTACATGGCTTGTGACTAAAAATAATTTTTAGTTATTGACTTTAGTTTCTCATTGTACATTTCAATCTCCCCACAGGGGTAATTCCACTGTGATTCAGGCCAAAGTAGAGTATGTTTTCTCACCAAGTGACATCAAGCAACCCAGCATCTTTGTTCAGGAACTTCTCCAACTCGCCGAAGGTATTACCATGTCTACACCTGATGCACTGTCAACCATCTGTTACCCCACAGTTTATATGTCCAAACTGACAATCAAATGTTAAACTTCGTTGTCGTGTTTTATGTCTTGCTTCAAAAACACCAAATGCTGTAATTGAAAGTCTGATTCTCCATTAATTATTCATTTCTTTTACAGCGGACACTCTGACAACAACTTCACCACCGATCTTGTAAGACTAAGACCTTTTTTTTTAAAGCTAGTTGTTTTAATTTTCTGTGTTTACATTCCAATAATTTATCATCTTTTTTTTATGCAGGAGTAGGAGGGCAATTATTAGGATTCGTCTCGAGTTTATCACACTGGGCCCAAGACCAAGTGAGAATAGTGTTCTGGAGTTGGTTAAATCTATACTGGCCGCAAATGTCACAACTAAACTAACTGCCAGAACAGTAAGCGTGAGTGAACCTGTGACCTTGGCGAATGTCATCTATTTGGGTGAGTTTTGCTCTATTTTCATGCTCCATTTTTGTTGTGAATATAACATTTGTATGCAAATGGTGTATCTGTTGTAATCATGTAGTCCTTATTTATGACTTCCTTTGAAGGAAAATAATAATTAAAAAGCAGTCAATAATTATGCATAATGAAAATGGATAATGGAATACCATGACACATATATAGTCACACAACTAATTATTTTTGTCATTTATTTTAAAGCAATTAATGACACTGCCTACGCACTCATCTTTGCATTTGAAATCAGCAAAGTATCACTGACAGAGTTAAGAAGGAATGAAACCTATCAAGTAATCCAAAAGAAGATAAATGACTTGGTGAGTTGGAGAGGCTTGGATATTGTTGTCCTGAAATTGCCCTATTTTAGTCATTAACCTATTGTTTTTTTTAATTGATGCACTCTACAGGTGATCCAGATCCTAAAGGACCCCTCAGTTAATCTGCTCATTCCAGCCAATTTCAAGTGAGTTCTGATCCACTGCTTTTTACTTTGTCTTGAGAAGAAATGTCTAAATGAATTGAAGAAAACGGCTTTTATGAAACATCGGTGAATGAATGGTAAGAACATTTTTAGATATTTACTTTTGTTTCTCATTGTACGTTTTAATCTCTCCACAGGGATGATCTCACCGTGATTGAGGCCAATGTTACGTATGTTTTCTCACAATATGGCAGCAACACGGCCTCCGGTTTCTTGGTCACTGCCCTTTTCACAGCTTTTACCACACCAGTTCCAACCACCATGATCACTACAATCTCAAACAACAGTACAAACGTAGCATGGATTGTGGCTATCATTGTCCCCTGCGCTATTGTCATCGGGCTCATACCTTGCTGGATTCTCCTTTGCGTAAGTATTATGATGACTGAATGTCAAATATGTGCATTGGTAGTGAAGCGATTAATGACAACAGACATGTGTTATTCTTACGGTAAAAACAGACGTAGATCTTCCTTTTAAATGTGGTATATAATTGTGTATGTACATCTGTATAAAATTCCCTTCCATGATGCTAACTCTCACTTTGTCTGTTGATGTGTTTAGTGTTTGCTGTGTGGTTGCTGTGCAGCAATCAGAAGACGCTGGCACAGAAGACGGTCGTACAATGTACAGTACACAACTCGAAACAGCCTCTTCTAGAGAGTTCAGAGATATTTGACAAAAACAGGACTGGCCACCAATGATAACATAAAAATTATGGTTTTTGGATATTCAAAATGCAATTCAATGCTGCCTCTTTAATAGTAATGAAAGTACTATGTTAATGCTTATATTATAAATTATTTATTTTATTATGCCTGTATTGCTAGACAAACAAGTTCTCTATAAAATGTTCCTAAATGTGATGTTTTAATTCTTCCTATAGTGTATAATGAAATTGTATTGTTCTTATTTATTTGTATTTATTGTAATATTCTGTTCATCGTTTACAATTAATTAGCTTTTGCAAATCATTAGTCTGCTTGACATAACGCAGTTTCATTTAAAGGGTCTAAGGTGGAACTTTGGAATTACAGCTATTATTTATTCATACTCCATGCCCTTTATAATGTAAAGCAAAGGTAAAGCAAGCTCATGATGTAAAGGAAATGTAAAGCAAATTTATGCAAGTATTTGGCATGAACATGTTAAACTGCAAAAAACTGTAATAAAAATACTAGATTAATAAAGAATACAGAACAATACAGAAGTTTGTGTTTCTCTTTTATAATGTAAATATAAAGTTTACTCATTATTGGCCTTAGTCTTGAACATCAAAGCTGTTTATATGGTAAACAATGTTACCCAGAATTCTGTGAATATTTTTTCGTTTTGTTATTTTGTATTTTTTAATTAGGTGGAAATAAATGCGTATATTTACAATTTATTCAAGATTTATTTAACAAATGAAAGTTCCACGACTAATGGATATCTTCTGAGCCACTGTTCATTTGTTGAGGTTATGCTTAACTTCATAGCTCAGATCAAGTCAAGGTTTAATGTCAGATGTGCAACAACATTGCAGTCAGTAGGCTTCTTTGGTTAGATTAAAATAAAGTAAAATAAAATAAAAAAATAAAAAAGGTTGTTTTGCAATAATAAATAGCCTACATAGCGGTAATGATACAGGAAAGATAGAAAAAAGTCCAGCAACCATAAATGCATATTATAAGTTTTATTAAATCTTAAATGTAAATAAATATGAAAATTAGCATACATTAACAGAACATAAAACTGATCATTGATAAAGCCAGTTCAAAATTCTTGTTTCATTTCGTTTGCATACTTGAATTAATTATTCATAATTATTTATTACTTATGATTAATAATTATGTATTCATAAATCAGAAAATACTGTCAACAGCCAGAAAAAAAAAGAAAATATACTTTTACCTTTTCAGAAATAAATAATTAGAAATAAATAAATCCTTTTAAAACATAAATCATTTAGCGAGAGAGAAAAAGCCTTTCAAAGTAAATATTATAATTGAAATCTACTTCTATATAAACAGATAAATTGCAATGAAATAAAGACCTACCTCCCAAAATTGGCCAGTGCATAAATAATGTTTTGCCTGTAGTGTCTTTATTTATTTAGTTAGTTAGTTAGTTAGTGTCCATTCCTCATTAACTTCTCAGTCCGTACCAATATTTAACATCCGAAATATTCCAAACGAACCGCTATGTTCACTCAGTTGTGATACTGTACCAAAGTAAACATAACTAATGTTTATGGGCACGTGAAATTAGCTTGGTAGCATGAGAGCTTTTATTTTAAAAAGCACAAGCGGATGTTGTCGACTCATTGGCCACTTCGCGTTTGAAGAGAGCTAGACCCGTATGCATACTCATTTGGAAGGGTTTATTGTATGGACTGATTCACGGTTATTAAAGGAGCTTAATCTAAATAGATTCCAACGCAATGGCAAATATTATAACGTTTCAGACGCAAATCGCGTCAGTTATGGAAGTACTCGCAAACGCCGCTGTGGCAGAAATCTGCAAACTTGTTGAGGAAAGCTATAGCGAATTACAGCTTGAAATATCTCAAACACAAAAGGAGAATAACCTCCTTAAAAAGAAATTGAAAGTGCTAGAAATCCGAGATTCGTTTTATAGAAGAGCGCACAAACTAAGAAACGAATCAACTGCCTTGACAAAAACAGAAGTTCACGCAAAAGCATCAGGTAAAGAGGTGATCATGGTCATTTAAACAATATTTGTTGGTGATGTCGGACTGATTCTATTATATTAAAAGTCACTATTATAACTTATTAATTACTAATGGAGAACGTATATGCTTGTTTCCAGGGCGAATTAGTGTGAAAATTGCTTCGCTGTGTAATGAGGGTAGGAATGAAGATGAAGCTCGCTCCGGTAAAGTCTCGCATCTTCAACACGAAAGACTAGACCAGGTTTGCATATAGTGAATTGGGTGTATCTTATTACATTCATCTTTTTGTTGTTGTTGTTGTTGTCTTGTCCTGGTGTTTTATACACTTCAAACTGCAAACCTCTGTTATCTGTTCAGTTTGATAGTTCCACCTTTTTCTTTGTTCAATATCTTGCAGCACTCAAAACGGTCTTCCTACAGTGCTTATACTTCCCCATTTATCACAGAGTTAGTCTTTTGTATTATTAGCATTCCAATGATACCTGAAGAACAAAAAAACGTTGAACTTGATCCCCTTAAGATAATAAACTATTTGGCATAAATATTATGCAAGTGTTCATTTCCTTTCAGCAACTTCAGGTACTGTGTGTCGCTTACTATTATTCAGTTGTTTATAGATAGATAGATAGATAGATAGATAGAAAGAAAACAGTTGTACTGCTTAATATTTTTGTGGGAACAATTTTTTTTCAGAATTCTTTGAAGAACAGGAAGTTCAAAAGAACAGCATTTATTTCAAATAGAAATATTTTGTAATACTGTAAATGTCATTTTTTATCTGTATAATGCATGTTTGCGCAATAAAAGTATTGATTTATTTGAAAGTATTAATTTATTTGATTTATTTTGAATATTGGTGTATATGCCATCTCTACATGTCTGGATATACTGGCATAGGCCATTGAAAAATCCATGTCAGATGATCACTAATTGCTACTGTTCAGAAACAGATTTTTTCCATAAACATATGCTCTCAGGAGTCATGACAACATTGTGCTTTTCATCAGTCTGTAGGGGATAACAAACCAGATGTTCTTCTTATTAAAGAAGAGAGACCTGGCAATGTGAGGTGTGAACACTCGGAAAGAGAAACAGAGACTGCTGAAAACCGTGAGTATGGTGTATTAATTGTAGGGAATAAGTGCATTACCTAGTGGTCAGATCTGTGATTAGTTGATGTCAACAGAATGAAAAAAATAAGGCTTTTAAGGAGAACTGATCCAATCAAATAATGATGTAAGGTAACACTTTATTTTAAGGTGTCCTTGTTACACGTTACATGTACTTACTGTTAAAATAAGAAATTATGCAGAATTACATTCAAGTAACCCTAATCCTAACCCTAACCATATAGTAAGTACATATAGTTAATTAATATTACTCGGTACTTAAATGTATAACTACACTGTAACAAGGACACCTTAAAATAAAGTGTAACCAAATGTAAAATTTACAAATAAACAAATATATGAGAATTACACAAAGTGAAGCATTTTGTTACATATGTATTTGTGATATTATGTAGCATTTTTTTTTAGCATTTACACATATATGTGTGTGTGTGTGTGTGTGTGTACTGGTACATCCATGTTGCAGGTAAAGATGACAACCAGTACAGGAGTGCGAGAGTCTTTGTAACAGTCCACAGAGAAAACTTAATAGACCAGAACTCAGTCCAGCACTGCCATCAAGAGGTAAGAAACTGTATTTCTCAAATCAGTGAGCTCAGTTGGCCACTAATAATTTATCAGGAATCATGGCAGCATTGTGCTTTTTATCAGTCTGTAGAGGACGACGAGCCAGATGTCCTCATTATTAAAGAGGAGAGACCTGACAGCATGAGGTGTGAACAGTCAGAAAGAGAAACAGAGACTACTGAAAACCGTAAGTGTGTGTACAAAATGATCCAGATAAGTAATTAGAAATTAAATAATTGGTAATATATGCAATATTACTAATTATTTGATTTCTAATTATCTAGTAACATATGGTGGAATAGATTCATAAATTGTCAAATATATGTTAAAGTTATTAGTTATTACAATTAATAATAGTGTTATTCATCTTATCTCTTTATTGTATATTTTATTTTATATTTATTTTCCAGAGAAAATATTTAAACATGACAAACCTTTGAGTGAATATTGAGATTAAAATTTAAATTCATGCTTGTTTACTATTTGTTATTTCTACACTTGCTATCCTGGTAAGACGACACACAGTACGGGAGTGCAGGAGTTTTTGTAACAGTCCACAGGGATAACTTCATAGACCAGGACACGGTCCAGCACTGCCATCAAGAGGTTAGTGTGAGAGATAGCATACCTGCATTTGTTTACAAATCAGGCTCATGACAGACTCATACTACCTCCCTTTTCCCCCCTACACACTGCTTCTCTTTTTGTTAACATAGGATTAATATTGTTACCTATTCCTAGTAAGCATTTTAGTTGTGGTCTAGTATATTCAGATTTAACATGAACTGACAATGAAAAAATACTTCTAAAGCATTTGTTTATGTCATTTATTAATGCATTATACCTGCATTTGTTTACAAATCAGGCTCATGACAGACTCATACTACCTTAAGTAGGGTTTAATATTGTTACCTATTCCTAGTAAGCATTTTAGTTGTGGTCTAGTATATTCAGATTTAACATGAACTGACAATGAAAAAATACTTCTAAAGCATTTGTTTATGTCATTTATTAATGCATTATTAAAATAAAAAATTCCAAGTTGCAAATAAAGGTTATTGGAGTATTTTGTATAAGTAAATTTCAGTTTCTGCTTCAAAATGTCATGTTTTTTCAGTGTGTTACAGTACATTGTGTGATTACAATATGATGTTTTTAAATTATTTGTAAAAATTTACTAGCATTTTCTGAGTGAAATTTGTTTCAAAGCTTTTTTTTTTTTGTCAGGGTATTCTGTTATTGCGTCCAATGGATCTAAGCTAACTTGAACAGTTGTATTTTTATTAACTAACATGTAAGAGTTTTACTTAATGCATTAACTAATATTAACTAATGGGACTGTATTGTAAAAAGTGTTTCAAACAAATCATATTCAATTAGTGTATTTCATGGTTCAGAGATTGTATGTCTAGAATACAGAAACAATTGTTTTCTGCTAAAATTGCCTGTAGCATTCAAAAATAATAAAATTAACCATCAATGATCTGTTCCTCTGGCAGTCCAATGGAATGCAACCTGATCTCCTTGAGGACGAAAACCCAGAAATGAATGATATTGGTGAAGATGCACATTTACTAAGCAGTAACTAGAAAATTCTTGTTGTAACTGACATAATTACTAAATACAGTATTTGCTCATTTTTTTATTGCTTACTGGTTTCCATTTACGCATGTACATTTGTATTTTTGTATTTCTAAACAGGTGAAACCAGAATGGAGAGATATTGTGATGGAGATGCAGGGACTAACCTGCAGCCTGTCCCTTCCTATCCTTCATGGGTTTCCAGGAGATTTGACAGAACCACAAATCATGCCTCCTATGCTGAATCTGAATGCAGCGGAGGACCTACTGTGAATCAGTGTTTGATGTACAGAGGGAGCGCAGATCCCACGTGTTCCTATGCAACTCCAATGGACTCTAATGGCCTGTCTATGCCTGATATGGAAGGCCATTTAACACACGGCGATGAAGGTAACGTCATTTTTCAATCCGAACGTTCCCCTTTCTCGCCATGCTTTTCTTTAAAACAGTCAGACTCGCCTCTGATGCAAAGGAAAGACAAGTTTATGTGTAAACATTGTGGAAAAGCATTCTCTCAACCCAGCACTCTCCTCTTGCATCAAAAACTTCATAACAGGGAGAGGCTTCACCACTGTACACTCTGCGGTAAGCGATTTAGTCAGGCGTCTAGTCTCAAAAGACACCATAGTATCCACAGAGGTGAAAAACCATTCAGATGCGTGCACTGTGGCAAGCAGTTCGCAGATCAAAGTAACCTCAAAAAACACATGACTGTTCACACAGGTGAAAAGCCTTATGGCTGTAACCTTTGTGGGAAAATGTTCAACCAGTCTTCAAACCTCAAAACACACATGAGGATCCACACACGTGAGAAGCCTTTTGGTTGTGATCGATGTGGACGGATGTTTGCACACAAGTACATTTTGGTGAAACACCAACAGAGAATGTGTGTGTCTACTGGACAATTCTAGACTTCACAAGGTAGAGAATACTTACATTGGTACCTATCATTAATTTAATCATTAATTTACATCGATTTTAATACTACTGTGCTCTTGTGGCTGATTACATTGGAATGGAAGATGCATTGGTGCACTTTTATCAAGTGTAATAATGGAAACGGTTTCTTTTTTGGTGGTTAACATTAACTACTTCCTGCAAACCACCTGGTTCCTTTCTGAAACGACCACTTTTGATGATCCAAGCAATTCCTAATAGATCAAATCAAGTCCCTACACGTTTTCTCATTGAATATCCTTGTTTCATCACTGGGAAATACATCAGATTTCTGAAGAACACTGGGTTGCAATTAGTTTCATGTTGCATTTTTTTCTTAGCTATGTTGCAATGTAGCCTACATAAGATGAAACATACTATTTTAAAACAAAATTTACATTCATTGGAAGAAATGTGAAAGATTTTTGTACACATTTAACTTAAAAAGACTGCTAAATCCAGTTATGTAACATCAGTAACATTAATGTTAATAACTTTATGCACCTTCAGCAAAGGATCCTAGAAAATGACATGTGGTTCTCAAATATTATTCTAGCATAGGTTACTTTGTCGGCATTAAAACTCCTATTTAATTTCTGATTTAAAGTTGTCCATTTATGGTGAATGATAGTTTTTAAATTTTATTATTCTATTCTGTTATTTATAGAAGCTGTGATTGGTTAAGGCTGGTTATAATTTAAGTTCTTGTTCTATGGAGTTTGAAAAGACATGTTCAACCCACATGTCAGCGTGAGAAATTTCATTTTCATTTTCAATTTCACTTTGTCCTTTAGCATTAGTAAAGTTATACCAAGATGTTTTTTATGTTCACTACAACAATAATTCAAACCCCGTTAAGCAGTATTGAATATAGTACATTTAATATAATTGTCATACATCTTAAAGTTTATAAAAACAGAATCTATAAATAGCAAAAAAAAAACTGCCCCTTTTCATAAATACAAATATAATTTAATACAAATGCCCTTTTTCATTTGTATTAAAATGTCAGTTAGTTATAATTCCATCACCATTTGTCTGTTCAAAAACAATCTACCTAAATTCAGATCTGAAATTACGATTATCTAAGGTATACATATTAAATCATCAAGTATTCATACAAATTTAGTCAAACCACAGACTCTGTGTTGATGATTTCAAAAATGTTTGGCAGGGGTGATAGAATGTTAATGTAAAGTTAATAATAAAACGGTTACAACCATAATACATGGAAAAGCAAAATGGCTCTCACACTAACCCAAAAACTGATAGGTGGATAAAAAGGGTGTCCAGCACTGTCAGTTGTGGCATTAGTGGAGGGAGAGGAAGTCATTGTTTTTGCCGTTACTGTTGTCGTTGCTCTAGTTGCTGCTGCTGTCATGCTGCTTGTTGTAGAAGCGGTAGACATGGAGGTGTTGGGTGTGGTGGTGAAAGCAGATGTTATTGATCTTGAGCATATACCAACATTTCCAGCTCCATCTACAGCAACCAGTTCCATTACTTCAGAACAACAAGTGGCACTGTAGAACACAAAAGTGACGTTTACGCCTCCATCTCCAATTGTGGTGCTAGTGTTGGGGGTTCCAAGGCCCTGACGCAGAGTCACAGACATGATACCTGTCCCATTTCCATTGGTAAGGTTTGCTGAGAGATTCCATTCCACAAAATGAAGCTTCCAACATGGCTGTTTGAGAAATAAAAAGCTACACACTGCATCTGTTAGGGTTTTAAAGAATTGTTGCCAAACATACAACATACCAGAAACATATTAGTCACAATAATGACTCAATCCTAAAATCTTAAGTACATGCTTATTATCCAGACAGTGCCTTCATTTGTTTACCGTCATGTAATTCTGAACCTGAAAGCCCAAGACTGGAAAAATGTGCCTTTACCTACAGTACTTTTGTTTTTTTTAGCAGAACTCAAACAGGTTACAAAACAGACTGTAGTTTCCAGCTGAAATCAACACTAGTGGCAGTAAAACACTAACGTCATTGTATTCATTTTCACATAAATTATGATTACGGGGCAGATTATCGATTAATAACGACTTTTTTTTCCTTGCACTTGCATGTTCCTTGCACAATACTGTTATGACCTCAAACCCCTAAGTTTTATGACCTCAATAAACTCATACATTTTGACATTTGCATCAAATAAACCATCTCCATACTGTATTAGTGGCTTTTTTGATGTAGTAAATTTGCTTGTTAGCTCACCTGGTACAGAATTGCTCTTGTGATGCAGAGTGCTTGGGTACAAGTCACATGAATCACAAGTAATGATAAAATAACTAAAAGACTTGTAGAAGCAAGATAAAATGGAATGGTTGCTTCAGCAAATGCATCTTTATCTCACATTTGCTTTTGTTAAGGCCTACTTTTATTTTCAAACTCGATAGAGCATTAACCTTTTAGTGCTACTAACTGGACATTTCATTTCTGAACTTCCTAGATATGTATAACCAATGTAATAAAATGTTGCCTTTAGTGCCACTTTCTGGACATTTCACTTTGAAAGCATTACAAAACTTGCAGGAAGCAACAGTGTCAGAAAGAGTAAATGCATGAAGACAGAATTTTACGTTTTGTGTGAACTACACTGTAAATAAATAATTACCTTGCTGTAAATGTATTTACGGTACAACATTTTTACTGTAACCTTTTTACTTATATATACTGTACCTCTAGTGCCTTGTTGACATTTGCAAATGTATGAGAGAGAAAAAAGTTACCAAGGACTTTGATGGTGTAGGGCTGTAATGAGCTAACTGCTAACTGCAATGAGCTTCCTTACAGTTTGGAAAACAGTTACCTGAAGACACAGATAATGTCATATGCATACTGATTTTGTATACTTAATATCTCAATGAAACACATTTTTAAATTCTTCACTATTGTGGATGGTGAGGATTCTTATTCAACTATGTGACTGTGAAAAACTTAATACGACTACTCCACTGTGTGAAAGTTTTGAGATATTGATTTCATTACTAGAGCAGATGTGGAGGCATCCGCTATAATGCTGGTGGCTTGAGGAAGTGTTGCTTTGGTGACCTCAATGGCCAGTCCTCCAGAGGCCAGAGCCAAATCCACATAGATCTGATTTAACCCTCTACCGCATGGTGTAGCCATATGGCAACATACTCTTTGTGTTCATTTCCTTGCCACTGTCTCTTTAAGAGAACATTCTCGTTTTTTTTTGTTGGAAAGAGAAGACCTTAGTTTAGCCAATGATGTGCTTTGATTAAGTCAGATGACAGGCAGTTTTTTTTCTGTGGTGAGATTTCTGACAGACTGCCATCTCTTGTCGGTAGTTGCTGAAAGCAAACTAAAACGTCAGTAACAAACAAGGACCAGTCCGTGTCACTTCTACAAAAAAATCTAAAACATCACTGTTACGATGTTATGATGACATATTCACCTCTCAAAAAAGTTTTTATAAAATTAGTTTTTGGTAAATCATTCAAATGTATGTGTTGCCAAGCGGCAACACTGTGCAATAGTGGAATGACATTATTACAATAGTTTAGCTAGCTAGCAAGGTCAGCTGCAATTTGTTAAGCTGTAACAATAACAACATTAATACTAGTGAAATAATGTTGATTAGTCGTATGTTAATGGTATTTGTATTATGGATATAATCAAATTGAAATGGCAATTTTACTTTTGATTAAATATGAATACAGGTAACATTACATCAGTGAGCACGGCCATATTCTATGGCAAGGTAAAGAAGAAAAAGGGTGAACTTGCTCTTCCTGCAGATGAAAAAACTGCTTTGTGAAGTTTCATACATACAAAAGGTGATCTTTCAAGGATTATTGGGGGGGATGTGGGGGCTCATGTTCATAGTCTTCCTCTCAAGAGATTGCATAATGCTGAATTTTCATGAACTGCAATGTTTTTGGTTTTATGTCAGTGTTTTATGATACATTATATACAGTATTATATTTGTTTTAACTGTATAAATTTGCAGTTTAAATAATATTCATGAAAAATGTAATGAAATTAAAACAATTATAAATCATTATTCAGCAAAAAAAGAATAGAATAAATAAAAGCACAAGTTGTTGGAAAGTATGTATAAGGTGTCAATTATAAGTAAGTACTGTGTTAAATCTTATAATAGCACCAATTGAATCAACACAAACAACATTTCTGAGGAAAAATATTAATTATAAGTAAACTTACACTTATTCTAAGTTAGATCCACTATTGTATGCTGTTGCCGTATGGCAACATATCATAAAGTACCTTAAAATAATATTTTTTTCCAAATTTTTTTTTACAGCACTTCAAGTTAAGCCATTCTTAGAAAAGAAAAAGATTCAAATATTTTTTTCTATAGGTCTATCATAATGCGTGCGGTAGAGGGTTGGGATTGGAGATCCTGGTGGAGTAATACTGACTCTGGCCCTGATTCGGATCCTCGCTCCTCCTCCGGCGAGCAGCAAGACTGTTAGTCAACATGAAGTTCACCTATAAAAAGAAGTAGCAAAGAAAATGTGATTTATTGACTTGCACAGTTTAGCAACTCACTCATCTATTTAGACCTACCAAATAATATCAAAAGCAGAACTACCAAATCATAAAAATAATATACAAAGAAATGTGTAACCAATGAGTAACCAACACTCTTATAAGGACTTCTTTCTTTTTTCATTAACTATTTTCAGATCAGAGAATAGTATGCAAATATTTAGAAAAGCATTGTATATATATATATATATATATATATATATATAAACTGATACACTTTTTCAGGATTTTTTGATGAATAGAAAGAACAGTGTTTATTTAAAATGAGTGCTGTCAAATCGATTAATCACATCCAAAATACAAGTTTGTTTACATAATATGTGTGTTATAGAACAAATATGTAATATATGTATATATATATATATATATATATATATATATACACTACACAGTGAATTTCTTATTTACACTGTCCACAAATATATTGTTATTGAGAATATTAGAACTCAGTGTGAAGTACTAAATATGATTAGCATTGTGTTTTTGCACTCAAAAAAACTGATTAAAATGCTCAGTACTGAGAAAAAAAAAGCATTGTAAATTTAATTGTTGATGACTGGATCTAAATATAATTCTAGGTAATCTGTATTTTTCAGTATTAGTTATTTTTGGCAGCCATACGTATATTTATTATTGTTAATAATTGTGTATCCCTGATTTAGATATTCCATGGGGAAAAGAGATCAGATTATCTGGATGCATAATTTATATATGTGGACAAAGGTAAATGTGCTGTTCTGATTGGGTAATGATCCAGTCTGGCATGTTAATGCCAACTGAAAAAAGGCCTTTATAGTCAGTTTTGAAACTTTGATACCTGTTCCATTCAGTTGCACAATATAATGCTGAAAGCAAGAAAGTGTCATGTGTGAACTGTGAACAGTACCCCACTCCTGAATTTCTCTGATGGTTCTTCTTGTGGGATTTACTTAGGTCTGTCATTCGGGGGCACATTTAATTAACTGATAATGGCATCTGATTAAAAAGCAGATGTAATTATTCATTCAAACACGGTATGGGAAAAAATAGTAAACACCTCAAAAAGTTAAGAGTCTCCCAAAAAACGTCTAATGTCTTCCAGGAGTTCTCTGGTTGCAGCGATGGCCACCGTCGCAGCAGTATCATGAAGGTAACCATGCTCAGATGATCGTGAATCTTTATTGATTCCACCTTTAGGTGTAAACCAACTTGAAATGTCAAAGAAAGTTCCGTGGCTACATTTTCCTGTAATATTCAATGTGTATTGATTAGTTTAAACTGGATTGATTGATTGATAGGATATCAAGATTTCAGTACCAGATGGTTTGGAGAATCCAAATGATCCTGATGTCAGTTTTTTTCTCTTGTATGATGTCTTCCAGTTTATTGTTTCTACAGTAACCTCCATCACAGTTTCTACAAGTGGGTCTTGTAGGTTCTTTAAATATAGAAAAATATAAAAATCCAAAAAGAGTTCTGAACTGATATTTTTGCACAGCATATGAATCAACTGTTTTTAAATTCTGGATTGCGGGGCATTTTGAAATAGTTTGATTCAATTATTTGATTTAGTTTAGTGTTCACTTAACTTGTGAACTTGTGAGTTCATTGCAGTTAGGTGAATAATTTCAGTGAATCATTTTAATTATTAATTAAAAGCTACTAAAAAGCACCTATTCAAACATTTTGTTCATTACTCAGACATCACTATATGAATGTATTAATATGTATTGTATGAATAATCATTAATGTATTAATGATTTGCAACAAGTGCAAAAACTGTTGCATATGAACTGTATAGAACAGAAAAAGATATAATCCCACTTTATTTGTTTGCCATATCTGCAATGTTGTTTATTGGGCTATCAGGTCTGATCAGGTTGGAGTATGGGAACTGGTTCCCCGGTTCTATCCAGTTGCTGTGATTGTAGAAATCCTTTAAGGAGGCAAATGACACAAATGGTTTTGATTACACATTTATGTACACTCAAAACCAGATAAAATATCACATTGAAAAGAAACATTTTTTTTGTGTGTCTATCATTATCTTGACCTGTTTCTAAGGACAGTTTCTTACAGTTTGCAAAGTCTATAGCTCTGAGAACAGAAAGAAAGTCATACAGCTTTCGAATGACATGAGAGGGATTCAATTATGGCATATTTTTTTTGTTTGTTTTTGGTTGAACTATCCCTTTAATCAGTCAATTTGTATCGTCTTTGTTTGTGTCGGCTCTGCTAAATCATTTAACCCTTCTTTGCCTCATTTTTACTTGACTCCAGAATACCTCTTTTATTGAAATTTTTCTCATAAATATTTTTAAGATATTTTAGAGCATTTTAATCAAACATTTTAATCAAAAAATTAAAATAAAATAATAATAATAATGAATCAGATTGACACAATAACTCAGTTTGCATCTGTTCTGTCAGAAATTTGTCCTTGTCTACAAAAGTCACGAAAAGGCTGGGACAGATGATCTAGTTCTTTCTATTGACACACCTGTAGAGTATGTAGAGCCTCACCCAACCGCTTTCTTGCGGTTTCATATTTGCCTCTTGGCTGAAACAGAAAAGACATGCAAATACTGACATGAAGTACTTTCCTTTTGAATAGATTGCATCTCTCTCGCAGTCTTCATTCGTGAAAATGAATGGATAGACACATTCGATGCATCTAGGTCCTTCTTTTTTAATATTCAATCACTGCACATTCACTGTTGTCCATGTCACTAGAAAAATGGACCTGCGTGTACAGACTGTTTGCAGACATCAGCAGACTGTGACGTTGGTCTTTAGTATGACATGAACTTGCAAGTTCAAAAAAAGTTGGTAAAAGAAAATTCTGTTCAGTCATTTTTAGCTCAGCTACCTTTGCAGCTCACAATGTTTTAAATATGTTGTCATAATGTGTATTTCTGATGTAGTAATTTATTTATACCCTCAAAATGTAAAAAAGGTTCATAACCACAACAAAATAATAACTCCTGTCTTCACCCACCAGCACAAAATCTCTTCCTTGTTGGAGTGCCTGAGCCTTACAGACTTCTGCTGTTGTTTGTTAAATTGCTTTTTTGCGTTATTTCTTGGTGGGTAATGGAACTAGTTAGGAGAACCTTGAAAGCCAGAAACCATTCTTCATTGTGCAGAATGACAAAGAGGATGATAATTTTATAGAGCGAACTTTGAGACATTTTGGCGTAATCTGAAAAATAAATAAATAAATCAAACAATAAGATATGCATAATCACAAACTTAAAGACAAATAAGATATAATATTATGAAATGGCTATTATACCTCAATTCTTGATAACAGCCTGAAGAGGATTCTCTGCTGATTATCCTTCAGAAAATCATGCAGATTGTATATTTTCTATTAAATTTAATTGAATTAATTTTGTATTGGATTGGCCTTCAATCTGTGACCCTCTTAAAGACCTAAACCTGTTCACATATCAACGTTGCCACAATGTTTTACTTAATGAATTGTCATGACGTTTGAAGTCATTTCTGCTCAATTCTACTGTAAATCGTTCTACCCTCCTTATGATGGATCATTTATATGTCAGTCTAGAAGGTGGCCCTTAAATTAAGGAATGTGCCTCAAACAGGTTTTACTGTATTTATCTGTCGCTTTAGCTGAACTACTTTGTCTGGACAGTCTATAGGTTACTTTCAGTAGAAAGATTTGCACAAAAAAATGTATGAATAGCAATCACTGTATCGCAACGATACTTTCACTTTTGCACAAAACGCAATTCATTGTTAGCCTAGATGTTTTCTGTGAAGTTAAGCTGGTTGCAAAGCACTACCAGTTCCTGCCTGAACTGAAAATGACATCTGTTTTGGCATATGTTCTGAAACATTTTTTTAATATTTCTATAGGCTAACTTTTTGGAGTTAAGTATAGAAATGTATTAGGCTATTGATAATAATCAATGTTGTAGACCATTGTTTTTGGGAAAATGCGCTTCTTGGTCTCACTGATTATCCTAAAAGGATGATGAATGATTTAATTGCTCTTATTGTCAGAAATTTGACTGAATTTAAAATACATCAACGTGATAAGTGTTAATCTATAGAAATATTAAATGTGTAGTTTACCCCCCAAAAATGAAAATTCTAACATCACAATAACGTCACACAAACGTCTCCCGGAAATCCTGCATAATTCAACCAATCCGATGACGACTTCGAAACTCCTGAAGTGTTTCCACTTTTGTGTGCCGTATGTAGGGGAAGTCGTGGAGGGGAAGTCGTGGCCTAATGGTTAGAGAGTCGAACTCATAACCCAAAGGTTGCGAGTTCGAGTCTCGTACCGGCAGGGATTGTAGGTGGGGGGAGTGAATGTATAGCGCTTCAA
>NW_015540933.1:66987-107057 GCF_001515605.1 Sinocyclocheilus anshuiensis
GCAAACATGGTGCAGCAAAAGGTGAGCTAGTTACATACCATAAAAATGAATAAACAGGTAGGCTAAGGTTATATTCGGTTGTACGGAGCCCCGATCATGACATGCAGACAAAATCACGGCCACGAATTTAGAATAGGCTAGTTCTCTTTTATGCTAGGACTACATGGCCACGAATTAAGAATTAATTTTTTCGTTTAGTCTAAATTATGGCCACGAATTAAGTATTCGTTCTCTTGTTTAGACTTAGCTGGCACGAATTCATTCGTTCGTTAATTTGTTCATTCCCTAGTTTTAGTAGGCCTAAATCGTGGAACGAATTATTATATTTCGTAATTACTTATTAAAATCATTATTGCTTAAAATTAATAAATAATAATAAATTAATAAAAAAAATAATAAAACCTGCTGACGTCGTAGAAGTGAATTGTTAATTCAAATTATATTCGGAGCTCTGTAGTTATTAAATAATCTCAGTTAAACTGTAGACCTAAGCTAACACACAGCTGTATATAGGCCTACATACAGAACTACAGAGTACAGAAGATATTAGCCTACACCACTTAGGCCCATTAAAATATTATTTAAAAAAAAAACTGACCCGAACCAATAGGTAGTCCTACAGAATGTAGGCTAGATATAGGCAGCAGTAATTTATAATCTAATATAATGCACGCAAATTTGTTCTTTACAGAACGGAGTGGGATCTGAGTGGGAATTGGTTTACGGCGAGCGTGAGCGGAATATTAACGGAGCGCTTGCTTGGGCGGTTAGAGCGACTGAGTGGAGTGCACGTCCATAGCGCGGAAAACGTAGTGGAGCGTCACACCGCTCCACTTCGCTCACATGCTCTGCTGCCCACTGCTCCGGGTGTGTGTTCACGGTGTGTGTGTTCACTGCTGTGTGTGTGCACTTTGGATGGGTTAAATGCAGAGCACTAATTCCAAGTATGGGTCACCATACTTGGTCACTTCACTTCACTCATCAGACTTTCAGCCAACGGTCCGTGGGCGTGACTCACGTCTGAGGCTGAGACTAATATATAGCCTACTTCTGTAGAACACAAAAGAAGATGGGAAGGTCTTTCACTGTATGGTCAAAAACACTTTATCAAAAGACATTTATCAAAATATATTTTTTGTGTGTGTGTTCTACAAAAGAAATGAAGCCATTTAGGTTTTGAACGACACGATGGTGATGACTAAAGGGTGATGAGTAAATGCTGTCAGAGCTTATATTTTTACATTTTCATTGAAGGTGTCTGCAGCCAAAAGTATGCCGCTGGAGGACTTTTATTTTGAATAACAGTGAACATGCATCTACGATTGTCGTCAGCTTCGCAAAAGAATTGCGGAAGTGGCCGTGCTGCTGATTAAGTTCAGTAGAGTGCTGACACGTACATAAGGTAAAATATAAATTATGCTTGCCTTGTTATATTTAATTTGCCCGTCGCGTCGTTCACATTTATTACAGAAATAATGCGAACTGCAGACGTTAAATAGACACTGACGAGCTGAATCTCATTCATTCATTCATTCATTCATCAGTTAACGTTATTTCGCTCGCTCGCTCGTTCATTTACTTCCTCATTCTTTTGTTCAGCTAGCCAGCTGTTTATGCAATTTGCAGCATCTTGTACACAGACAGTGTCAAATTGTAGTCCTGTTTTAGGGGCATATATTCCCGTAAATGCATTATTATGTGCTAACTGTAGTCAAAACCTCTTGACTTGTGGTGATTTGCAGGTGTATTTGAATGACTGTCGTCCCCAGACCAGCTTGCTCAGGTCAAAAGAAAGATGGGTAGGCGGAGGAAGAGGGTTGGAACAGGTGATGGTGTACCTAGCCCAAGAAAGGAGGAAAAAACACCAGCTCCCCCACGCAAGGAGAAGAAGAAGAAAACTGATATTGGGAAGGTGTTTATCAATATATCCATCGGTTTGTGTATCTTCAGTCTTATCTGGTTCTTCTATGCCCTTTATATGCGCTCATCCTTGGCCAGGAGGGTTGTGACCTTGCACCCCTCTCCACGGGTCTTGGATGCTAATAGCTCAAGTCCTGCTGTGTCTCCTGAAAGATATTGGGGTACCTATCGGCCCCAGGTGTACTTCGGGATGAAAACAAGAAGTCCCAGATCTGTTGTGACAGGTGGGGTGATTCCGATGCACACTTTATGCACCACTTCTATATATTTACTTGCCTTTGTGATGATTTGAGGTTATTACAAGCCTGCATTTTTCTATTGATTTAATTAGGCTTAATGTGGACGCGTCAGTTTGCTGAAATGGATGGAAATCTTAGGCACACTTGCGAGCAAGGGGACCATTTGCTGGGCTACGGATGGCTAATGCATGACGGAGTCTCTTTTGGAGTCCAGGAGGTCCATGACCGTGAATTCACCCTGACCACAGAGTTTGTGAAGCGTATGGGTGGAGATCATGGTGGAGACTGGACTTGGAGGATTACTGCAAAACAACATGTAAGCAAAGAGTAATGCTCTAACAGTTTATGTGTTTAACAGCCAGCACTAACTGATTTATTATTTTAATATTGTCAAATACAAGGATATTTAAATTCTAATATAATAGGAGTAAAATAGCACAAAGGTATTAATTGTTTTCAGTGCACATAGCCAGGGGATGTCAGGGTTGTCACAGTCCTGAAAAACCTGAAAATATCAGTAAAAAAAAAAAAAATGTATTATTCCATTGCAAGAAATTGCTCCTTATTAGGACAATCTCTATAAAATGTTTATCCATTAAGCAGAAATGACTTCAAACGTCATGACAATTCATTAAGTAAAACGTGGCAACGTTGATATGTGAACAGGTTTAGGTCTTTAAGAGGGTCACAGATTGAAGGCCAATCCAATACAAAATTAATTCAATGAAATTTAATAGAAAATATACAATCTGCATGATTTTCTGAAGGTCAGATACTGTAAAGTATGGTAGAAGGCGTAGTTTATCAGATCCACATAACATCGCAGCTTTCTGCTAGTACCATTAATATGATATAAAGTGGTTACTTCTGATAAACACAAAATCATACAAACGTTTAGAATTATAGTTTTTTTTTTCAGTATCGAAATTGCTTCCTCACATCAAGTCTGTCTTTGTTTCTGATTGGCAGAGCACTGCTTCCTCGGCTCCTGTGATCTCGCTGATGTTCTACGCTGCTACAGATGTTCAAGGTTCCTTGCAGGCCCATGTAGAAGAGAAAAATCGCTTGAGCTCTGTGACTGGAACATCTGAGGAGCTTGGCAACTTCAAGATTACGTTTGGCAAGCCCACTGCAGGGGAAGGTGCTAGTGGCAATTATGCCAGGTATCTTACATTTCTTGTGCACTACAAGCTTTTGTAGTAAGCAGTATTGTTAACAATAGTAATAGAGAGGATTGTCGGTTTTTAGTCGTAATATATATTCATTAATAATATATATTATTTACAGATTTATTTATTTATTATCTATTTACTGATTCTCAGATGAGGAAAACAATTATGATCAAATAAGGTTTTCTGTCACATTATTATCTTAACAAGTTACTGTATTTTTTACTGTTTTTCTTTTCAGATATAATTACTTACAAACTAAGAGCCCTGGTCTCGATAAGCTAACCGATATAGTGAAGAACAGCCTAAATCACAAGTTTACTTTCAGTCCTTCCAAAGGTGAAAAAAGATCGTATTTTGCCGTGGATTCTTACAAAGTCACTAACCACCAGAACCAACAGAAAGATCCCAAGATGGAGAGTGATTTTGTGGTGCATCAAGTAACTGTACAAACCCCTTTCCAGATTGAAGTTTTGTTTGAATCCGGGAGCTTCCAGGAACGACCGATTCAGCTTGTGGGCTCGGTTCTGACAGACGAGCTGGAGAAGCGTAAGCTGGCATTTGATGAGAAGTTTGAGAGTTCATTTGGCCTCCAAGCTAAAGGGTTTACATCTTCAAAGATCGAATTTGCTAAGGCAGCTTTAAGCAACATGCTTGGTGGCATGGGATATTTCTTCGGACAGTCGGTTGTCCAGTCGGCTTACAACGAGCACCCTGTGGTTTACCCTGAGGGTCCGCTGTTTACGGCAGTACCATCTCGCTCTTTCTTTCCAAGGGGCTTTCTTTGGGACGAAGGATTTCATCAGCTTCTCATCAGCAAATGGGACACTCAGTTAACACAGGAGGTCATTGCGCACTGGCTCGATCTTATCAATGTAGAGGGCTGGATCCCACGCGAACAAATCTTGGATGATGAAGCTCGTAGCAAAGTACCATCCGAGTTTATCGTGCAGCACAACGAAAACGCTAACCCGCCCACGCTCTTCCTGGCCCTACAGGAGTTACTGGAACAGCTGGATGCTCAACCAGAGTTGTCGTCCTCTCAAACCATGATTCCTTTCCTGAGAAGGTTGTACCCAAGACTGCAGATTTGGTTTGAGTGGTTTAACACCACACAAGCTGGACCAATCGCCAACTCCTACCGCTGGCGAGGCCGGGACAAAGACACCAACCTTTTCCTAAATCCCAAGACCTTGACGTCTGGCCTGGATGACTACCCACGGGCTTCCCACCCATCTGCTGATGAGAGGCATGTGGACTTGTATTGCTGGATGACCCTGGCCTCTGGCATCATGGCAAATGTGGCACAAATACTTGGGGAACCCCACCAGGTGTACGAAAACACCCATCATGCTCTCAGCAATAATGATCTGTTAAACAAACTGCATTGGTCTGAGAATCTGCACGCCTTCAGTGATTACGGAAATCACACTCAGGCGGTCTCACTTCAGCAGGAGAAAGTGTTCGTGCCTCCTGGACAACCACGGCACCAGTTCCCAGTCGCACGGTTGGTTCGCTCTGTTCGTAAAGTCCCTAAGCTGCAGTACGTGAATGCATTAGGCTATGTTAGCCTTTTTCCGTTCTTGCTACAAATTCTGACACCAGACTCGCCAAAAATGGAGCATATTTTGCGGGACATTCAAGATCCTGACCGCCTTTGGACACCCTATGGCATGCGCTCGCTCTCGCGCTCAGATCCCCTCTACATGAAGAGGAACACGGAACACGATGCCCCCTACTGGCGAGGAGCGATCTGGATCAACATCAACTACCTGGCAGTTAGAGCACTGCATCACTATGGCAGCATAGAAGGGCCACACAAAGAGAAGGCAGCTACCCTATATCAAGAGCTCAGGACTAATCTCATCAATAATGTTTACAAGCAGTATATGGACACTGGATACATCTGGGAACAGTACAATGATAGCACTGGAAGGGGGCAGGGTAGCCACCCCTTTACTGGCTGGTCGGCTCTGACAGTACTGATAATGGCTGAAGAGTATTGAAAATCAGTAGCAGGCCAGAATCAGAATGATAAATTAAGATGCTCAACTGGTGCCATATGTTTGTTAAAACAATGTGTAATTCATTTTTACATAATTTAGATAACTGGTGGACTTTTTATTTGTTCATTTAAATAATAATGAAGAGTCCTGATTAAATATGTCAGTTTTACGTCCAGTTTAATGTGATTGTATCCTCAGGTTTGAATCAGACAAAACAATATCATCTGTGTGAACCAGGAGGAGACGGTGCACTTATTTTGGTCCATTGCTGTTTGGCTTCATTTAACAGAATAAATTAAAAACTTTTTATAAAATCATTCTTCAGTTGAATTGAATCCTTTACTTTATACTCAAATCATATCTACTTATGGATGATTTTTTGGTATGTAATTTACTCTGATTATAAACTAGGGTTGAAGATTTGCTCTCTTTGTTCTATATGTAATTCATGTGTTATAATTGGAATTGAATTGGCCACGCTTCACAGGGAGATGAATTGCAATGACAGAAAAAGGAATATAACTGAATTGCAATCTATGTATCATTCTTTCTGTTTGCAAGGTCTAAACATTTTTAAACTTTTTTTTTTTTGTCTCTTCAAGGGATAGTTCACCCAAAAATGAAAATTATGTCATTAATTACTCCCTCATGTCATTCCAAAACCCATAAGACCTTCTTACATCTTCGGAACACAAATGTAAGATATTTTTGATGAATTCTGAGAGCTCTCGGACCCTCCCATTGACAGCAATGTAATTACCACGATCAAGGTCCAGAAACAGTAAGGACATCGTTAAAATAATCCATGTGACATCAGGGGTTCAACCGTGGGGAGTATCCACGGTTAATTTTGGAGAGTATTCACTTAATGTAAACAACGTATGCTGTTCTGTGTCAGCTGCGCCACGCGGATACAATGTTTTTGTTCGCATGGCGCAGCAGACAAAACAGCATACGTTGTTTACGTTCTGTGAATACTCTCCAAAATGGTGCCAGGGTGACGCGGAGGAGACAAATAGTTCAATAAAGTCTTTTTTTTTTTTTCTTGTTTTTTTTTTTTTGCGCACAAAAAAGTATTCTCGTGGCTTCGTATAAAACCCATGATGTCACATGGATGTATTTTTTTTTTTTGCGCACAAAAAGTATTCTCGTGGCTTCGTATAAAACCCATGATGTCACATGGATTATTTTACCAAAGTCCTTGCTACGTTTCTGGACTTTGATCGTGGTAATTACATTGCTGTCTATAGGAGGGTCAGAAAAATTCATAAAAAATATCTTAATTTGTGTTCCGAATATGAACGAAGGTCGGGTTTGGAACGACATGAGGGTGAGTAATTAATGATAGAATTTTCATTTTTGGGTGAACTATCCCTTTAAGCATGCATTTGTCAATTAACCTTCTAAGTTAGTCTTAGCTTTTGTGGTTAAAAAATACACTTTCAGCTTAATTGTACTTTTTTTTTTTTTTTTTTTACAATTTTAGTTAGATGTGTAAAAACATTTGAAGAAATGTTCATACAGCAAAAAAAAAAAAAAAATCAAGTTTAAATATGATAGTTGCTTTGATATTGTTTTGCAGTATATTCTCTGTCTATACATGTAATTTTTATTCTTTTTCAGGTAGACAGTCTCAGTTTTCTTCGAGTCATAAATTTGTGACCATAAGGTAAGTGTTTGTGTAGAAACCCAGTGAACAAGATGGTTCACTGACTCTGCCAGTGTGAGAGCGTTTCTGGACAGTTGAAAGAACACTTGCCCTTTCCAGCCAGTTCTGTGTTGCCACTGAAAACTTTACATTCATTAATCTTTTTTTTTTTTATGCAAAAATATTTTTTTTATTTCATCTTTTTTTATTTTTTTTTTATTGAGACATTAATTTTTGTATGGCTTAAATGGTAAAAATGTATGGTTTATATTGTCAAAAATGACCTGTGATAGCCATTGAAGCATTAGCAATTCTGCAATTTTTTTTAGCAGGTGTGACTTTATTTATTTTTTTAATTTGTAAGGAAATTAACAATTAAAAACTTACATTTAACCTGCTATTTCTGGAAAATATAAAGATATATTTCTAAATATTTATTTATTTTAAGACGTTAAGATGTTGGTAGGTCGAGTAAAAACACTACTGGCTGATTGAGTAAACAGAAAAATCCTTATAGTTTAGCTCTGTTTAGTGCTTTAGGTCTAGCTTGAATGAGTGCAGATGTTCAAATATATTCATTATGTGGCATTACTTACAAACAGTTATTAATTAGAGGTAGTATTTGCACTATACAAACGGCTTTCTGCTTTCATTCAGAATCAGATTCAGAAGCTTCAGAATCTGTAAGTAACGTTTTAACATAGTTTACATATCTATTAGTGTATTAACTTACTGCTGCTTACCTAAAGTGTCTTATCCATATTGTATTTTTATTTGTTATACATTAAGTAGGTTTACAGTTTAATGAAGCAACACTTTTGGGGCCTGTAAGAGAAAAGGTAGCTAAGCTAGTAATTGTGATCGTTTAAGTGTGTTGTTGATGATGATCGGAGGGAAAGTTCAAAAGTGTTGACATCCCTCTGTTTACACACTCCTGGTTGCGTCAGCAGTGTTTTAGAGACTTAAGCCTGTTGATGAGTCATGCTGAATTTGAGATTTTTATTTATTTAATTTTTTATTTCATCTTTTCACACAATGAAAAAACTATGTGGCAACGTGAGCAACATGACGAATGATGATGAGAGATGAGAAAAACGCACATCTTCCACTATATTTTCATTCCCCTTGGGCATCATAGCATGTGTGCCCTCATAGCTATTGCCATTTGAAATGCATCTCCCAGCCTTTGTAGTTTTTGGTTGTTCGGTGTGACTAAAACACTCAATGCGCAATCCCCCTCCCTCTCCTCAGATGCACGCTAGCTACAATGAGATAATAGGCAAAACAGCATTAGCGAGATCTAACGCACGGGCATAAATAGATGAGTCAGAGTTCCTCCATTTGCGCATTGATGAGATCCCGAGCCTCTGTTTGCATCCATTGGTAAGAGTAGTTGGGGCATATTTACGTGACTCACACTTTCTTTTGCCCCGTAATGGGACAATTATTGCATTACATTCTCAAAGCTTCCTGTTTTATGAAGTGTGAGAGTTTCATTTGCTGATTATATCAACTGATGCATAACAATGAAGCTGTTCATTCACACCTTGTTCAGTCAAGCTCTAAAGAATCAATATTATAGCTTGGAGAGTGTAATGACTGTGTACGGCTGCTAGGGAGAGCCATTTAGTCATGCTCCTTGTGTCAAACAAATGTATTTTGTGACACCAGGACTGACAAGTGCTGTCTTTCAAACAAGCTCCTGTTTCGACTTGTCCAGTTCCTTTTAATAAACCTGTTTACATCCACACTCTCCCTCAATCATTCCACTTTCATTAGCCAAACAGACTGTGACGTTGTCGTCTCAGGCCCTCAGCTGTGTTCTCTTGATTTTGTGTGGAATGTAGTGAGTGTGGCTCACAGTGCCAGTGGGTAAAGTCTTGTGTTTGTTATCCCTGACAGCGTTCTTTCCATCTGTCATAAGCACTTGTTACCTCAGTGAATCGAGTGGTGATGTAATCACTGACACAGTGACGTTCAATGGCGAACATCTCCCACCACCACAGGCTGATATGCGTCCCATGGGAGCTCGAGTTGCTGATCAACAAGCGCATGTATGCTGAGCTTTGCCAAGCGTTCACCCTTTAGCAGTGCAACCATCAAATCCAATCCACCGTCGTCTTTTCCCCTCTCTGTTCAAACTCTTTCTATCCCACTACTCCCCCTCCTGTAGCCTTTCATGCTTGCTCACAATCTTCAGTGTAACCTCCAGACACCACTCTCGCGCACTCGATTCTAGGGCCGGTGCCCCAGTGTCACTCACCCCAAAACCCAACCTCCCTCAGCCAGCGCTGGTCTGTGTGGAGATTATGTAAGCCTGCCTCTATAAATAGTGGCGCCCGGGATCTTTTGTCTTTACCTGCTCGCTCTTAGCCCAACAGTTTTATTTCTGGAGAGCTTGTGGAAGCAATGCCATGCAGAGCGCCTGTTACCATAGTTACTTATGTTAGCGAGGAAAGAGAGAGAGAGATGCCACATTCTTATTTGGTTTCCTCATAGCAGCAGTGCAATCTGTTTGAATAGACTCATTCCTTTTCAGTCTGTAGTTGTCCCTCAGAGAAGGTGATGAATTCTTTTATAGGCTTTTACTGAATCACCTTGAAAGGGTCAGTCATGGTGAAGTCTACCTCCTGACAGAATACGCAGTGCTAGCTGCTCAAATTTCACAGTTGGAAGAGGACAGCCATGCAAGTGCACAATGAGCTTGTTGATTTCTCCAAATGGCTCAGGTGGCAGCTGGGGAGTTGAGGAAAAAGTTATGAGCCTTGTCCCCGTAACAAGCAAGAGTGCTACAACATGGAGCGCCCTGCTGCGTAACAAGAAGGAGCCCTGTCGCCGTGGTGCTAAGCTAATTTATCCTCATTTATCGTGATTAGATAACTCCAGGTAGCTGAAGGAGAGCCAGATTGGCCTGCTGGTATGCTCTGTAGCTGTGGCTCAGAGTAGAGAAGAGGTTGCTGGGAATGTGGGGGTGTCAGTCAGAGCGGGCGGGGAACTGCTGGAACCCTCCACAGTCACGATCAGGAAGAAAGCCTAAGCTCCGGCCCCTCCCAGCCTGAAAGGCGAGGATGGATGTCCGGGGACAAGGGTGGGCGAGCACAAGGGTTTATTTCTGGAACTGCAAGGGAAACCTGCAGCTCGCTGAGTGGGGTTTCGGTTCTGCAATCGGGCTTCCCTAACCCCACTCCCACACTCCGTAGACCGAGGAGAGCAATAAGTCGCCGGTTCAAAAGATCCGTTCTTTCTAAAAGGGGTTCAAGCACTGGAGCGTAGTCATGCATGGGATTGTGAGTGAAAGTGAAAAGAAAGCGAAATAATTTGGCAGCGTGATGCAAGCTTGCATTGAGTCGTGTTTCCGGTCGTGGAATCTCTGATGTTAGCTCTCCCAATCCCTTTTTTCGGTTTCTCATTGTTGCTATGGTTTGAGGAAGATGAGCCTTCATCCGGTGCCGTTGGGGGTTTGTAATATGGGACATACTGCAGAAATGTGATGTGGAGGGCGTATGATTCCTCTGCCTCTTGAAAACCTACCAGACATTCTTGAAAGTACTCCAAAGCCTCTCTTTTCAGAACGTCTTCATGCATTTCAAGCCCATAAGCTTGAACCTAAGCTTTTTGCAATAGTAACCAAGTTATTTTATCGTAATATTTTACATGAATCTTTGTTGCTCTTTTATTTATTTTTTTTATGAGTCCTTTTATTGCTCTGTTTTTGTACTGTAAGATATTGCATTATTTTCCAGCTTTCTCTTTGCAGTGCTGCTTTAGTTATTTTATCGTAATATTTTACATGAATCTTTGTTGCTCTTTTATTTATTTTTTTTTATGAGTCCTTTTATTGCTCTGTTTTTGTACTGTAAGATATTGCATTATTTTCCAGCTTTCTCTTTGCAGTGCTGCTTCTTCCCTCAGCTCAATCATTGCCTTGGGAATTAGTCAAATTATGTGTGGATATGATTATGCCATTTGATAATGGTGTTGTTGAGCTTTCTACAAAATGCTGCATGAACAGATGGATCACGAGCATGAAAGAAAATGAGTGAAGACATAGTAGAGACACAATATTCCTTTTATTTTCACATGCATTGCACTGGCAGGAGCTTATACTGACAAACCAATATTATCTATAGACATCTATTTTATCATTCGATACAATTCTGAATGGGCTTGAGATGTCTGTAGATATTGCAGTGCGAGCTCAGATCATCCGACGTTTCCTTTCAAACAAACTTTTAAGAAAATACTGACAGATCGATGGTCTCATTACACTTTTACCTTCATTGCATTTCTTTGGTATAATAATCTTGGTAAGTGCAGGAATTACATAAATCCATTACTGAGCTCCGTGGCATTTTGCAGAGGCGAGAGGTGAGCACTACTCGGCAGTTATCACAACAGCGTCTCAGTGTTATGAACTCTTTAAGAGGAGAGCTTTTTAATAGGTTTAGGTCAACTGGGAGAGACCACTGGAGAGGGGGATATTAGAGGCTCGAATGGGGAAAGTAGCGTGATGCAAACAGTTGCCTCCAGAAAATGTCAAACTCGTTGTTAAGTGCGATTTTGTATCATCATAATAAGAGGAATATTTTGTGCACCACCAAAGCCAATTCCATCGTGCATATGGCCGCTTCTTTGTCATCGTGCATATGTATTTATGGAAACCTCGCCTAAATGGGTTACATGGCCAATCTTTTTTACTCAAGGCTGTTCCAAAATAAATGAAAAATACTGCAACTGCCAATATTTTTCAACTATTCTATGCACATGCTGTTTAATAAAAAAATAAGCCATACAATAAAATAAAAATATACATAAATAGATTTGGTGAACAAAGGATACTTGAGTAGGCATGTGCTAAATGAGTGCCTCGCTTTTTTCAGCCCACTGCTCAACATATTCTTCCTCATCTCTTTTTGTCCTCCATTGGTGCTCCAGTGGCCTATGCAAAGTAATATTGCACAAGAGTAGCAGTCACAGCTATTACTGCACAGTTGGATGGGGCAAACCACAGTTCTCAAGTGATTTTAAAAGCACCTCAAATTCTCATAAAGTTTCCACCTACCTATTACAGGACAAGTGGACATCATTGTCCCCAGTGGGTCTTTAACAGGGGTTTTGAAAACCATGCCATAAAATACTGCTTAAGCTTGAGGCTGTGTTTTGGAACATGATAGCTCTGATCATTAGCTGGCAGACAAGCTTGAACACACAGTTCAAGACGTTTTTTTGAGTGTGCTGGCTGGTCAGCGAGCTACTATGTTCCAAGGCACAGTTTCCAGATTAAACTGGATTTTGCAACAGGGAATTGTAGTTGTAGAGAGTGTAGCCACCAGTGTAGGAGTTTCCATGTGCTACTGTTGTAATTTTTAGAACGTTTGGCTAAGAAGCTGCAAAACATAACTTTAATTTTATTAATCTAAAATCTAGGCTACTTTTTTGTTCTTATGACAAATTATGTGTGGATATGATTATGCCATTTGATAATGGTGTTGTTGAGCTTTCTACAAAATGCTGCATGAACAGATGGATCACGAGCATGAAAGAAAATGAGTGAAGACATAGTAGAGACACAATATTCCTTTTATTTTCACATGCATTGCACTGGCAGGAGCTTATACTGACAAACCAATATTATCTATAGACATCTATTTTATCATTCGATACAATTCTGAATGGGCTTGAGATGTCTGTAGATATTGCAGTGCGAGCTCAGATCATCCGACGTTTCCTTTCAAACAAACTTTTAAGAAAATACTGACAGATCGATGGTCTCATTACACTTTTACCTTCATTGCATTTCTTTGGTATAATAATCTTGGTAAGTGCAGGAATTACATAAATCCATTACTGAGCTCCGTGGCATTTTGCAGAGGCGAGAGGTGAGCACTACTCGGCAGTTATCACAACAGCGTCTCAGTGTTATGAACTCTTTAAGAGGAGAGCTTTTTAATAGGTTTAGGTCAACTGGGAGAGACCACTGGAGAGGGGGATATTAGAGGCTCGAATGGGGAAAGTAGCGTGATGCAAACAGTTGCCTCCAGAAAATGTCAAACTCGTTGTTAAGTGCGATTTTGTATCATCATAATAAGAGGAATATTTTGTGCACCACCAAAGCCAATTCCATCGTGCATATGGCCGCTTCTTTGTCATCGTGCATATGTATTTATGGAAACCTCGCCTAAATGGGTTACATGGCCAATCTTTTTTACTCAAGGCTGTTCCAAAATAAATGAAAAATACTGCAACTGCCAATATTTTTCAACTATTCTATGCACATGCTGTTTAATAAAAAAATAAGCCATACAATAAAATAAAAATATACATAAATAGATTTGGTGAACAAAGGATACTTGAGTAGGCATGTGCTAAATGAGTGCCTCGCTTTTTTCAGCCCACTGCTCAACATATTCTTCCTCGTCTCTTTTTGTCCTCCATTGGTGCTACAGTGGCCTGTGCAAAGTTATATTGCACAGAAGTGGCAGTCACAGCTATTACTGCTCAGTTGGATGGGGCAAACCACAGTTCTCAAGTGATTTTAAAGCCCTGTACTTCTCATAAAGTTTCCACCTACCTATTACAGGACAAGTGGACATCATTGTCCCCAGTGGGTCTTTAACAGGGGTTTTGAAAACCATGCCATAAAATACTGCTTAAGCTTGAGGCTGTGTTTTGGAACATGATAGCTCTGATCATTAGCTGGCAGACAAGCTTGAACACACAGTTCAAGACGTTTTTTTGAGTGTGCTGGCTGGTCAGCGAGCTACTATGTTCCAAGGCACAGTTTCCAGATTAAACTGGATTTTGCAACAGGGAATTGTAGTTGTAGAGAGTGTAGCCACCAGTGTAGGAGTTTCCATGTGCTACTGTTGTAATTTTTAGAACGTTTGGCTAAGAAGCTGCAAAACATAACTTTAATTTTATTAATCTAAAATCCAGGCTACTTTTTTGTTCTTGTGAAATGTCGCCTTAGAAAAGCTGTTTTTAAGTATTGTTCAATAACAATTCAATATTATTGTTCAATATGTTCAATATTGCTATAATTTCTTGGTGCAGAGGCAAAATCCTAGAAATTGGCCTAAATTTGAGAGCAGTACATGGGTCAATGTCAAATAAAGATGTCCAAAGTCAAAAGATACATTTTAGCTTATAGAGCTGTTCCATAAAAAGTTCAAAATCTCATTTTATTTTCTCTTGTAAAATGTAGTGACCTTCACACAGCCTTTTTAAATTGTGACTGCTTATTATTTTTAAAGAATAATTAGGCTAACATTTGCACTTTACTGTAACCTACAAAAAAAATAGAAAATTACTTTTCATTTAGAAATTGAAACCATGATCATGAAGAGGTCTTTACGTATTTGAATGAATTGCGTTTAATGTATTTTATGTGTTTAATGTAGAATGGAGCAGCCTGCTATTTCAAGTGGCGCTCTCCATGGTGCTGGACAACAGAGCACTTTTACCGCCAGCTCTGCGCGACAGGATGGTAGAGCGTCTCAACAATCTACATGTTTGAGGAAAATATTCAAATTTGTCTCAGGGCCGTTTTACTTAATGTTGTACATTATAATTCGTTTTCTATCTATCATATGATGTTCTATGAAGTGTGTTTTATCTGTATCAAAGTATATCTATTCTACAAGCAGTCGAGCTTATGTTTTAGAAAATGTCAATTTTAGGAATGCAATGACTTTACAGCCTGGTCATTGAAATGACACAAATTTAATGAGGTGAAAAAGTTAATAAGTGAATACTATTACTTTAGCTCAAAAAAATGAGGGGGATATTAATGAGAGTTGCTTTCCACGTTTTATGCTACATGTTGTAGCGTACTGCAATGCCTTTGTACCACATAACTTATTTGCATGTCCAACCAAACTCACACAGTCCGTTAATTGTTGCGCAAATATTTCTTATGTCGCAATGAACAACAGCATGTCGTCAAACATGTGTGATGTTTGTTAAATATCTAGTAGTAAATTAGTTCAGTTTTACAAGACGTTCATAAAACGAAATTAAAGCAAATAGGCTGCAATTCAAGGTCGAATTTTTAGCGGTTGATTTGACGGCGACTGAATTTTTTTTAAAAACACTTTCCGTTCATTTTCGTTAGGAGCGCGTTCAGATGTCTACAAAATGCAGCCTAATGCATAGTGCGTTCGTTTTAATTAGGCTAGCTAAGAAACATTCATAGCTTAAGCCTTGCTCTCCGTCGTTCCCGTACACTTAACGACAGTCTTTTTGAAGCGTCAGAACCGTAACTCTCCTTTTTTGGGGAAGCCCGTCATATCCTCTGTCCATATATGGTCACGAAGATGACACGCAGCGGGGAATCCTCTCACTGGAGACAATGAATGGGGAGGAGGGCTGATCGGTGAGACGGAGTGTATAAAAGCCGAGCGAAGGGAAGCCGTTGGTGTGAGAATCAACAGATCTACACATCTACAGATAGCTGGAGAGCTTTATTACCTTGACGCAGATCTCAAAAAGGGGGAATTCCAAAGTATTTACATTTCTTTTTTTGGTCGAACGCCTTCACGGATCGGTTTTTGCTCTTTCTTGTGTTTGCAATACCCTCTTATCAATAACCTGTTCGGACTGACAGCCATTGGAAAGCCATTCACGGAAAGATGCTTAACAACATGGATTTGAACTCTCAAGATTCTTTTTACTCCCAGTTTGAAAACTGTAACAGTTCTGCGATAGGGATGGAAACTCACGGCTCCAAAGACAGCCAGGATGTTTTCATGGATTCTGGAAGGACAGCACCTGCCCAGTTTGCACACGGTGAGTTTCTGACAGATCTATAAAAATCTTAGCGCTTTTTGTTATAGACCAGATTTCAGTACTGCTGCATGAAAATTTATACAGTGCAAGTTAATTTAAGCCACTCACGAAACTATACAGTTATATAACTGATCGCACATTTCACTTAAGGCACTGACGCATGCCTGTTTTTTTTCTCCATCCCAGGGGCGCCTATTACCCCCAAAACGGAGCCCACGAGTACAGATCAGTATAACTCTTGCCAGGGTCCGAAAGAAAGCTACGCAACCTCCCTAGCTTACTCGGGCAGCTTCTATGTGGAAACATCTCAAGGAACACCTTGCAGCACGGAAACACTGCTCAATATGATCACCGAAATCGTTGGCATCTCAACTACCCCTGTGTCGGATGCGCATCAGTGCGCAGACGGAACGATGAACGCAAGCCGTAGCAGCTTCGGCGACGAGGGGGTCCAGACGCAGGCCTCCACCTGCACCACCCCTCCGCTGTATTCCCCGGGACAGCCAGGCCACAGCTACCAGGACTCCCAGACTGCCACGCAGGCCCAAGACTCTGCTGCGGCGCATTTAAACTTTGCCTCCTCAGCGCAAGACGCGGAGCCGCTGTCCGAGAGCGCGACGTTCCCGGTGGTCATCAAAAATGAATTCGAGAGCAGCTGCTACGAGTGGGGGACCTTCAATAAGTCGTACTTGGATGCAGGCTTCCAGTCAGAGCCGTTCTCCATGTCGAATAGTTTTCAAGCTGATCAACAACAGGTGGACGTGAAAGAACTTTTGGACTCTTATTCTCCCATTTGCACAAACCCAGAGACTGAATTCAAAGTGGAGAGTACCCTTAAACAGGAGCAGTGCTTTGGAGATACTTGCACACAGGGCTTCAGCGCTCCCATGTTTAACTACTCCACTCCAGTTATGGATATCCCACCCACCAGTCTTTTAAAACCGACCATTTTTCCAAATATTGAACTCCAGTCGAGTTGCGACACAACCTACTCGACTTCCACAATAGACTCGGTACTGTATTCATCATTATTGCCGGAGTCTTTCAGTCAAACTTACACACGGGCTCAGAAGCCTACTCGTGTAAGAAAGAGCCCCGCTTCCTCTACTGGACCGGCCAAGGAGAAACCCTTCACGTGTCCGATGGAGACCTGCGACCGGCGCTTCTCACGGTCGGATGAGCTCAACAGGCACATCCGCATCCACACGGGACACAAACCTTTCCAGTGCCGCATCTGTTTGCGGAGCTTCAGCAGAAGCGACCATCTGACCACGCACACCCGCACTCACACCGGCGAGAAACCCTTTTCTTGCGACGTGTGCGGCAAACGCTTTGCCAGGAGCGACGAAAGGAAACGGCACGGTCGGGTGCATCTCAAACAGAAAGAAAAGATGGAGTTGAAGCCACAAGTAGTCAACGCGTGGCCGTTCACTTTACCCGAGGCCATTTAAGCGACAATTGTGGAAGGCGTAATGAGCGCTCGTTGTGCGTGATGTCAAATCTTACCGTCTTGGAAGATTCAAGCTTACTAAAACAGTTGCTTAGGCTACAGATTACAACTCCAAAGCTCAATTGAACGCCGTGGCAACTGATTCAAGCGACCCGCATGAGCGTAAAGGTCCACCGAGGTGACGGATCCCTTTTTGTGAAATAGGGAATATAATTTTAAACCTGGACCTCCCACATTGAACCTTGCGTGCAGCTTGGAGTGTGTGCAGCAAGCGCATAAACTTAAATCAAGTGTTTTTTATTTATTTATTTATTTATAATTTGTCCTCGACCATTATATTTCTTAATCGAGGCGCGTGTTTTGCAGAACACATGAACTGCAGTTCAGCACTTTCACTATGGAACAGCTCCAACCTCGACCTTGCATTGTAATGCGGCAGTAAAACGCACAGCTGGAATGTATTGCACTTATCTCCACTTTCGAACTTAAAATGGTTTTAATTCGTGCTTTTTGGTCTTTTCTATTCTAACGCTGTCACCTGTTTAAGAATTAAGAATTCTTTAAAAATGCATGTACAGTATATGTTTACGTGATATTAATAATCACTGATAGATGCTTCACAGCACAAGTCAGATTTACCTCGTTTTACAACATGGTGGCATTATTGATTAATTTGTGCCAAGGTTTTTACAACGTATTTTCCCCTTTATATCTGTTTAATTTTGTTGCTATGCTCTATCGATTAGAAATTGTGTTGTACAATTAAACAATCCAGTTCTACTGTTGTCAAATTCACACAGCGAATGGGAAGAAATAAATACATTTATATGCCAATGATCATTTGTATTTTTCTAACAAGTGCTACTTTTTACATTTTATTTTGAACTGAAAGACTATTTATATCTTTACTTTCAATGTGTCCCTTGTGTTATGGAAAACACAGGGCATGCATAAGATGTCTTGAATTTCTTCAATCCATAGTTTGAATGTATTAAGCCGTTTTTAATACCATTGTCTGCCCTAAGTATTTGCTATTCGATAACAGGTACTCTCGTTTTTTTTACCAGACCACAATTGTGTGTTATTGTGTGACCATGTGACCCTAATTCATTAATTATGAATTATCCAGTTCACATGGCTCCTTTATTTTGTGATGTGATGAGAAAAAAGTAGAATAGCACAGGGTTCGACACTGCTGTTAAGTGATTACAAAGCATACGTTGCTGCAGTTTTCAATAGTTCTTTCACATGATACTAGAACAGTTTCAACATACCTTTCAGTCTAAAAGCTATTGCATTGTACTAGCTGAATTATTCAGTAGAGGTAATGGGGAAAATGTAGAAAATGTGAACTTGCCTTAAGTGATCATAATTATACTGGAGAAATTATTTTGTACATATCAAGACCATTTATACAAAATACTTTGGATGAACATCGATGTTTGTTATTTTTATGACAAATATTTATGAATAAAACCATTTCTTGAGGTGTTTAAGGAGAAAGCTTTTTTACTGAGAATGGTCATTTAAATGATACGACAAGCAACATTTGCTATAAATGTTATTTTGTATATACTCCTCCCATCCCTCCTGCCCTTCTCATGCAGACATCTACACTGGCTCTGAGATCTTGCAATCTGTCGCCAATTGCTAAGCAGCAGCAATAGGGACTCCTCAGCATGTAGGCTGCCCTGTATGCATGACATGTCCCGCTGGCAGTACATCACTGACTCCCACTCCAGTGCGTAAGAGCCTGTGCTGTCTTCCTGACACTCTAGCTACTGTCAGTGATCAGTGTGTGATGGACCGCACGACCATCTGACCACGCACACCCGCACTCACACCGGCGAGAAACCCTTTTCTTGCGACGTGTGCGGCAAACGCTTTGCCAGGAGCGACGAAAGGAAACGGCACGGTCGGGTGCATCTCAAACAGAAAGAAAAGATGGAGTTGAAGCCACAAGTAGTCAACGCGTGGCCGTTCACTTTACCCGAGGCCATTTAAGCGACAATTGTGGAAGGCGTAATGAGCGCTCGTTGTGCGTGATGTCAAATCTTACCGTCTTGGAAGATTCAAGCTTACTAAAACAGTTGCTTAGGCTACAGATTACAACTCCAAAGCTCAATTGAACGCCGTGGCAACTGATTCAAGCGACCCGCATGAGCGTAAAGGTCCACTGAGGTGACGGATCCCTTTTTAGCGAAATAGGGAATAGATAGAAATTTTAAACTGGACCTCCCACATTGAACCTTGCGTGCAGCTTGGAGTGTGTGCAGCAAGCGCATAAACTTAAATCAAGTGTTTTTTATTTATTTATTTATTTATAATTTGTCCTCGACCATTATATTTCTTAATCGAGGCGCGTGTTTTGCAGAACACATGAACTGCAGTTCAGCACTTTCACTATGGAACAGCTCCAACCTCGACCTTGCATTGTAATGCGGCAGTAAAACGCACAGCTGGAATGTATTGCACTTATCTCCACTTTCGAACTTAAAAATGGTTTTAATTCGTGCTTTTGGTCTTTTCTATTCTAACGCTGTCACCTGTTTAAGAATTCTTTAAAAATGCATGTAAATGTTTACGTGATATTAATAATCACTGATAGATGCTTCATAGCACAAGTCAGATTTACCTCGTTTTACAACATGGTGGCATTATTGATTCATTTGTGCCAAGGTTTTTACAACGTATTTTCCCCTTTATATCGGTTTCATTTTGTTGCTATGCTCTATCGATTAGAAATTGTGTTGTACAATTAAACAATCCAGTTCTACTGTTGTCAAATTCACACAGCGAATGGGAAGAAATAAATACATTTATATGCCAATGATCATTTGTATTTTTCTAACAAGTGCTACTTTTTACATTTTATTTTGAACTGAAAGACTATTTATATCTTTACTTTCAATGTGTCCCTTGTGTTATGGAAAACACAGGGCATGCATAAGATGTCTTGAATTTCTTCAATCCATAGTTTGAATGTATTAAGCCGTTTTTAATACCATTGTCTGCCCTAAGTATTTGCTATTCGATAACAGGTACTCTCGTTTTTTTTACCAGACCACAATTGTGTGTTATTGTGTGACCATGTGACCCTAATTCATGAAATATGAACTAACCAGTTCACATGGCTCCTACATTTTGTGATGTGTTGAGAAAAAAGTAGAATCGCACAGGGTTCGACACTGCTGTTGAGTGATTAGAAAGCATACGTTGCTGCAGTTTTCAATAGTTCTTTCACTTGATACTAGAACAGTTTCAACATGCCTTTCAGTCTAAAAGCTTTTGTATTGTACTAGCTGAATTATTCAATAGAGGTAACGGGGAAAATGTAGAAAATGTGAACTTGCCTTAAGTTATAATAATTATACTGCAGAAATGGTTTTGTACATATCAAGACCGTTTATACGCAATACTTTGGATGAACATTGATGTTTGTTATTTTTATGACAAATATTTATGAATAAAATAATTTCTTGAGGTGTTTAAGGAGAAAGCTTTTCACTGAGAATCATCATTCAAATGGTACAGCAAGCAACATTTGCTATAAATGTTATTTTGTGTAATACTCCTCCCATCTGTCCTGCCCTTCTCATGCAGACATCTACACTGGCTCTGAGATCTTGCAATCTGTCGCCAAGTGCTAAGCAGCAGCGATAGGGACTCCTCAGCATGTAGTCTGCCCTGTATGCATGACGCGTCCCGCTGGCAGTACATCACTGGCTCCCACTTCAATGCGTAAGAGTCTGTGCTGTCTTCATGACACTCTGGCTACTGTCAGTGATCAGCGTGTGATGGACCATAAAACATTACATTACGCCGCAATGTATTTGATCAAACTGTGGCATAGATCTCTTCTGATGCCATCACTGTCCTCTTCAGAACAGGGTGTGTCATGGATAAGTGTTTAAGTGCTGCTTTTGTACTGTAGTGGCTTTCTATGAATGATATTCACATTTTCAAAAGGGAGGAGAAGAGATGGAAGCCTACACTCTTAAAAATAAAGGTTCTTTATTGGCATCGATGGTTCCATGAAGAACCTTTCAAATTCAGGGACCTTTTTTATTCCACAAAAGGTACTTTAGACTAAACTCTTAAAAATAAATCTAGGTTTTTTCACAGCAATGCCAAAAAAGAACCAATTCTGGTTCCCAATGAAACTTTGAGTGAAGGGTTCTTTAAAAAAGCATGTGTTTTTCAGTGTGAAGAACATTTCAAGAATCTAAAGAACCTTTTTCACTTCAAAGAAGCTTTTGTGGAATGGAAAGGATCTATTATGTTAAAGGTTTTTCATGGAACCACAGATACCAAAGAAGAAGAAAAAAGTATTAAAATATTCTTCACACTAAGAAAAAATGGTTCTTTCCAGAACTGGCACATTGAGAAAAAAAGTGGTCCTTTTAAGAACTGTTCACTGAAAGGTTCTTTGGGGAACTGAAAATGGTTCTTTTGTGGTATTGCTGTGTAAACCCCCTCATTTTTAATATTTAAACCAGAAACCAAGCATACCATATTTTCTCAATATAACCAAGGCTCACAAAGTGTCAATTTCCCTCAACTGAGAATGGGAGTTAGTCTAAAATCCAAATGAAACCCTATAGTTCTATTAGCTCAACTCATTTGTTATTTTTATGACAAATATTTATGAATAAAACAATTTCTTGAGGTGTTTAAGGAGAAAGCTTTTCACTGAGAATCATCATTCAAATGGTACGGCAAGCAACATTTGCTATAAATGTTATTTTGTGTAATACTCCTCCCATCTGTCCTGCCCTTCTCATGCAGACATCTACACTGGCTCTGAGATCTTGCAATCTGTCGCCAAGTGCTAAGCAGCAGCGATAGGGACTCCTCAGCATGTAGTCTGCCCTGTATGCATGACGCGTCCCGCTGGCAGTACATCACTGGCTCCCACTTCAATGCGTAAGAGTCTGTGCTGTCTTCATGACACTCTGGCTACTGTCAGTGATCAGCGTGTGATGGACCATAAAACATTACATTACGCCGCAATGTATTTGATCAAACTGTGGCATAGATCTCTTCTGATGCCATCACTGTCCTCTTCAGAACAGGGTGTGTCATGGATAAGTGTTTAAGTGCTGCTTTTGTACTGTAGTGGCTTTCTATGAATGATATTCACATTTTCAAAAGGGAGGAGAAGAGATGGAAGCCTACACTCTTAAAAATAAAGGTTCTTTATTGGCATCGATGGTTCCATGAAGAACCTTTCAAATTCAGGGACCTTTTTTATTCCACAAAAGGTACTTTAGACTAAACTCTTAAAAATAAATCTAGGTTTTTTCACAGCAATGCCAAAAAAGAACCAATTCTGGTTCCCAATGAAACTTTGAGTGAAGGGTTCTTTAAAAAAGCATGTGTTTTTCAGTGTGAAGAACATTTCAAGAATCTAAAGAACCTTTTTCACTTCAAAGAAGCTTTTGTGGAATGGAAAGGATCTATTATGTTAAAGGTTTTTCATGGAACCACAGATACCAAAGAAGAAGAAAAAAGTATTAAAATATTCTTCACACTAAGAAAAAATGGTTCTTTCCAGAACTGGCACATTGAGAAAAAAAGTGGTCCTTTTAAGAACTGTTCACTGAAAGGTTCTTTGGGTAACTGAAAATGGTTCTTTTGTGGTATTGCTGTGTAAACCCCCTCATTTTTAATATTTAAACCAGAAACCAAGCATACCATATTTTCTCAATATAACCAAGGCTCACAAAGTGTCAATTTCCCTCAACTGAGAATGGGAGTTAGTCTAAAATCCAAATGAAACCCTATAGTTCTATTAGCTCAACTCATTCTACTCCCCTCACTAAGTAAAAAAAAAAAGAAAAGAAAAAAAAACTATTAAAACTCAAACTTTGGTGAAAGTTTTCCTTTGGGTTGATGGTGCTCCATGTTTCTAAAAAAGCAACAGCCTACGTTAGGCAGCCAGAGCCTGTATGTCTCATAAAGATATCAACAGCCACATAATTGGCGTGTCAGAATCCTTCAGAATCTTCATTGTAATAATGCTGCAGGTATGACGTATTTTATAGGACAAAACAAGTTAGCATTTAAGCACTTCTGGTTCCATCGAAGTAAATGGGCTGTTTGAATTGGTCTTTAATTAAATGCACGAAATAAGGCGAAGATGATGTGTAATTTTATTTTATTACAACATAAAATACATCAATACCCCCTTGTTTTTTTTTTTTTAAAGCTTTCACTTGTCAAAGGTGATTGCTAAAATGGGACAGAGGTTGTCGGTGACATTAAATATCATCACACCATGCAGAAAAACTCATCTACTCTCTAGTCCATTTTCACAGCTTCATTGTCTTTACACTTACGCTCAAAAAAATATTCAAACTCAAACTTTCAGGAAAAATGTTTTTTAAATACAGACTGAAACAAGCTGTTGGAAGCTTAGTGATGATGACTTTGAAGTCATGCGATCGTGGTGTAGTTCGCTTAGCGCCCTACTTCTGCCAATTGTATTTAAGCCTCAAAATTAATAAAAGTTGTGTTCATTTGTGAAGATTTTCATAATGAACAAATGTAAGAGTCACGAAGGAAAAAACTTGCTGGGGCAGAATTACTTGCATTACGAGCATTTTTTATCAAATCAGTGAACACAGTCAACTATTTACAGTAAAAGGAAAAAAAAAAGTTTAGTTTGTTGTTAATTGGTCTACTGTAGTTAAGTTTAGCCCAAGAACGACTGATAAAAAGGCCATTCTAGCCTATATAGGCAGATTCATTGTCTGTTTCAAGTCGCCAGTTCAGTCAGTGAAATTTCTCCATGTCCGTCAAATTAAGTGTTTGTTTTATGACGCGTAAAGGCCCGACTTTTAAAAGCCGGAGGTCTCGTTAAGTGTTACTAGCTATATAGGTCTCAAGTACACCTTAATAATCATAGTTGCACTTCAGACTAAGCTAAAAGACGATGCAGCCGCTAGATTGATCCATCCCAGTGCAATCATTGCGTGATTTTATATCCACCTTGACGATGTGTAGCCGGCGTAGCGTGGTCCTCGGGTGGGCTCCGTAATCAGGGTGCATAATCATAAGCTACTGATGGCAATCAGCCTTAGCGGATTAATTCGTCGGATGGCTTCCCGGCCCGACGGTCCTGTCTCTGATCCTGAAGAAGGGTGTGGGTGTTTTGGAGAGTGCAAATGATTAAGATGGAGAAGTGGCGAGGTAAAAGAGCTCGTTATGCAAACATTTAAGTGTTTGATTCTCACCATTGTTCCGAAAGCGGATTTCTTCATTAGTATTACTGGTCAGGGTAGACACTAGTGGATGGATTCGAGAACTTGCCGAGGTGTTTTTATTCCGCACTAAATGGCAAGTTAATCCAAGGGGTCAAGGAGTCTTGTCCAGGCTACCACTGTTATCCACGGTGAAACATCACTATGACAACAAGGGTTAAGCGTCACGGTGCGTCAAAACGGAATGGAGAGGTGAACGTTTTGAGTGAGATGAATTGCCTGAAAGCAATTCAATCACATGGTGGAACAGTTCGGAGCTGTCCTTGATGGTGCGGTGGAGGCAAAGAGCCTTTAGGCCCCAGAACAGTTCATTTCAAACTGTTAGGAGTTAATGCAATTCAGTCGGTATAATAATGAAGCAGGAGAATGGTGATTACAAACAAATAGGCCATATGCATGTCTTTTTGTGGGTTAGACTATCTGCTGGAAATGAAATATTATTTTGTGTTCATTTTTTGATAGGGTGTAGCGCACCAGTGAACAAAATTTTATGTTAAATGTTGATGTCCTGTAAGGATTTTTCTTTGATTTTAAATGTATAATATTATCAAGAAACCATCTTTTATATAACTGGAATGTGTGTAAAAGTACAAAAAAAGTACAAAAATTCCTAATGCACATGTGCAGTGCAGTAGGCTACATGTCGCCAGGTGGAATGAGCTAGTTGACAGAAAAGACTGGATATTTAATAAAAATACAAAGAAATACATAATACAAAGTTTTTTCTGATTTTTCTTTTTAGATATGTCATTGAGGTAACACTAATTGCCTTTGGTTACTACTCACTGTGGCTTTATATGAGTTTGTAACTTTCTTCTGAGCGTGACTACAGATGCTCTGCATGTGGGCAAAAGTTTTGCTCGTAAAGCTAATATTGCAGTCGGATTGCTAAGATTAGAGTAAATGTAAACAGTACTTTTGAAATCTGCAATCAGATTTAATTCATTCTGTTTGACAAAAATGAGTGCATGTACTAAAGTTAAGGTAGGACTGTTGCTTTTTGTAGAGGGCAGTGATGTAATACTCGAGTCTGTCTCAAATCCAAGTCTATGCATTTAGACTCGGCCAGGACTCTTGTCCTGACTTGAGTATTACAACACTGTTAGAACTGTCCAATGCAGTACTTATTAAACCGAATAATGCAACATATAGGATTTAAAGCCTTAAGCCTTAATTTTGGACCTACCTGATGGGCAATGCATCTGATGTGGGGTTAAATGTCAGGATACAGTGTTAAGAATAGACAGGTAATGAGTGTGAATGCTACTGTTACCATATTCAATCAACATTTAGCTCAAAATAGATGTTCAGATTAAACATAAACATGTGAGTGTGCAACTGCTGCAGCCAACTTTTTAGTCGAAATCCAAACTTGATAAACTGCATCAATTTACTGACATTTAAACAACGGCTCCAGTTTATATATATATATATATATATATATATATATATACAGTAAAAGATTTATATACTCTATTAAAGCCCAATATAAAGATATTCGTCCTGGTTACTCAACACATTAAGCTAAAATACAAAAATACCCATGCATCCATAGCACACATTCATAGTTAAAAGTAAAAAAAAAAGGCTTGAGTAGATGCTGTTACCCTATCCTCAGCGGGACAGTGATTGTGGTGTGGCTGACATTTGTGCCGTGGTAATGAGGCTTGGCCAGCAACGGCTATGTCACTTTGGGCCACCCATGTCAGCGTGTGTCAGAAAGAGAGGAAGAGGTAAAGAAAGAGAAAGAGAGGATGAAATTGGCTTAGATAAAAAGAAAGAAACAGCATGACATGTATTCGGATATGGAGAGAAATGGAGATTGTTAAGCGTGAGAGAGAAAACAATGTGGTCAGTCACACCGCTGCCAATGGTTTCACATGCCGTGTCAGACAATTGAGTGCCACAGTGAGGCAACAGTTACCTCAAATGAAGTTTACCACATCTGAACACACTGGAATCCGAAATCAGAAACAGGCTCCAGTGCTGTGCCACTATAATCATTGCCAAAAAATGTGTTCAATGTGTTCTTATTATTTTGGCCTCTGCATTTTGGGTTAATAGATTTTTTGCTTAATATTGTTTGTAGATTTTGTAGATTAATGGCAATAGATTCCTGCATGTTTATCCATTTTTTATACCACCCCCCAACCCCCACCACCCCCACACTATCAGAATGTAATAATTGAAATCCTGTTCCAAAAGGGCATTAGCAAATGAGTGGGTTGGCTGTGCTTAACTCACACTGTCAGGGCTCAGCAGGAGTAGTCTATACATACACTTGCTGTACTATTCCTCAACGCTGCCTGTGAATCATGGTGCCATTATATGTGCATGAGCTGTATGCACATATATCATTTGTGTCTGAACAGACATGTTGCTTTTTATGCTGACATTTTCACATTGGTGTGTGCTTGAGAATTGACAAGTTTGTTGTCGAAACACTGTAAAGTGACTTGCACATAAAATACAACACAAACATAAAAGTATGTATGACAGTGGCCCCCTGTGCACTCTTAAAATGTAATTTAAAGATTGTGTTATGGTTTGGTAAGAATGTCTTTATACAAGAATCTGTGTATGTTAGACATTGTTGGCTTGACTTCCAGCTAAAACTTCTGAAAGAATAAAAATGAATGCATATAATAATTATTAAATGCATTATCACTTTAATTTAACATTATATACTATATTGCAAAAGAAAACAGTTAATTCAATAAGATTTATGTCCTTGACACATTTGTGTTGAGTGTCTGTTTGCCTAAAACAGTAACGTGTAACACAAGAAGCTGCAATACTATTCTTTGACAAGTCTTATTATCATAAAGTCACCTGTCTGCTGTATAATCTGCAGATTTTTATCTTAATAGTGTTAAGCTGCTTTTCTTTATCCAATTTGTTTGACTTTTCTTGACTTCTTGATTACTAATGATTGTGGAAGAATTTATTCAGATAAAAATGACTTGCTTTCAATAAATAAGTTATATTTACTACCGCAACTGTCTACTATTAGTCTATTACACTAGTATCTACTATTAATATGTTGCATATTGAATGGAATTTTTTTTTTTCAGAAATCATATTTTATAATTACTGTATGTCTCATCTGTGTTACACATTTTATGGGAAATGTAGGAACATTACAACCTCATTAACCGTCTCTGGTGCACACTGATGACCAGAAATATAAAATTCTTTGTTTAATCTGGTTCATTTTCCACTTGTATTTAAGCTGTGTTATTTGTTATTGGTCTTTGGAGAGTATATGCAGGGTATTGTGAAATAAACTAAAGATTTAATAAGATTTTATTCTTCCGTTTGAGCAAAAACTGTAAGAGCCTTGTCATCTCCCCACCCCCTCTCCCTCCCACTGTGACTTTTTACTGAAAATGGATTGTCACTGAGAGTGAAGGGGGGGGGGCATGAAATGTGGGAGGTGGTCTGTCTTTTTGGGGACCTCGCTGTGAAAATACACTAGCTCTTTAAGGACTCTACTTGACCAGTAGTTAGGCAAGACCATGACGGAGGATGAAACTGACCTCCGCTAGTATCCTGCAGTCCTTGAGCACTTAGAAAAACCTGTCATTATGTCCTTAATTAGCAGGCCATTATAAATTGTATAGTTAATTGACTTCATCTAAAGCATGTTGATTACTGAAATGACATAGGTTGGATGTTTGGTGTATGTGCAAAGTAAATAGGACTTTACCCTTAAAAGCAGAGCAGGAAACAATAGTTTTTTTTTTAGAAAAACCTAGTTTTCTTATCCTCACAAGGCCGCATAAGGTGAGATGTTTGTGAACCACTGAGAAGACACATGAAGTCTCTTCTCTAAAGTAATTATCAGCATTTACTACTGAGAGGAAGTGTTTCCGATAGAGATTTAGCTTCTCAATTCTCTGTATGAAATTACACTATATATATAGCCAGCTAAGAGATTGTCACTCCCTGGACACAACGCAATCTTCACCTAGGAAAATGTGATATTTTCACACAGTAAGGACACTCGAGGTATTTTTCACAAGTTTGATTTTAATCTAGTTCATTTAGCTGACAAATCAAACAGTTTTGGACATTATTTCTGTTTTCAAGATATTCCATGTGAAGGGGTGCCATACATCAACCAGCAGGAGCACCTTTGATCTCCTGATGTTCACCTCTTGTTAGATACCGTTTACATCCTCTTAGTCTTGGCTGGTCATTCAGATCTATTAGAAGTCAATGGGAGACCAATCTCAGTCCTGTTTCTCTCGTACTTTTTTCAGTGAGCTCTGACAGCTGACTGGATTGATGGCTCAGTGCATTCATGAAGTGTCAGCCTTCTGCCCATGGCGATCAGTTGAGTGAGGAAAGCCTAGTCTTAAGAGGGAAGCCCATTTCTTCCCTGGGCTGCTCTACCACAGTAAAAGTTTTATATACTCTATTAAAGCCCAATATAAAGATATTCGTCCTGGTTACTCAACACATTAAGCTAAAATACAAAAATACCCATGCATCCATAGCACACATTCATAGTTAAAAGTAAAAAAAAAAGGCTTGAGTAGATGCTGTTACCCTATCCTCAGCGGGACAGTGATTGTGGTGTGGCTGACATTTGTGCCGTGGTAATGAGGCTTGGCCAGCAACGGCTATGTCACATTGGGCCACCCATGTCAGCGTGTGTCAGAAAGAGAGGAAGAGGTAAAGAAAGAGAAAGAGAGGATGAAATTGGCTTAGATAAAAAGAAAGAAACAGCATGACATGTATTCGGATATGGAGAGAAATGGAGATTGTTAAGCGTGAGAGAGAAAACAATGTGGTCAGTCACACCGCTGCCAATGGTTTCACATGCCGTGTCAGACAATTGAGTGCCACAGTGAGGCAACAGTTACCTCAAATGAAGTTTACCACATCTGAACACACTGGAATCCGAAATCAGAAACAGGCTCCAGTGCTGTGCCACTATAATCATTGCCAAAAAATGTGTTCTTTTATACCCTATTATTTTGGCCTCTGCATTTTGGGTTAATAGATTTTTTGCTTAATATTGTTTGTAGATTACATTTCTATATGGCAATAGATTCCTGCATGTTTATCCATTTTTTATACCACCCCCCAACCCCCACCACCCCCACACTATAAGAATGTAATAATTGAAATCCTGTTCCAAAAGGGCATTAGCAAATGAGTGGGTTGGCTGTGCTTAACTCACACTGTCAGGGCTCAGCAGGAGTAGTCTATACATACACTTGCTGTACTATTCCTCAACGCTGCCTGTGAATCATGGTGCCATTATATGTGCATGAGCTGTATGCACATATATCATTTGTGTCTGAACAGACATGTTGCTTTTTATGCTTACATTTTCACACTGGTGTATGCTTGAGAATTGACAAGTTTGTTGTAGAAACACTGCAAAGTGACTTGCACATAAAATACCACACAAACATAAAAGTATGTATGACAGTGGCCCCCTGTGCACTCTTAAATAGTTCTTTAAGGATTGTGTATGGTTAGATAGAACTTTTACCACTCGAAGAATAGGTTTATAAGAAGCTGTGTATGTTAGACATCGATGTGTTTGACTTCCATCTAAAACTTCCAAAGAATTAAAAACATGATATAAGTGATACAAGTTTATAATAACTATTAAATGCATTATCACTTTAATGTTAACCTTATATGTGCATATATTGCAATGAAAACAGTTTCAGTACGATTTATGTCCTCGAAACATATATATGGCTTGAATTAAGTGTATGAAAAACATCCCTGGGTTGAACTATATGCATATAATACATGTAGATACATAACAACAACAAATCACTGGCGCTGAGTTAAGTTCTCTGCTGCTTCAAACGCTCCACCATCATTCCGGCCCCCCAAAAAAACAAAATCACTGGACTTAATGACTACAGACCTGTCGTTCTCACGTCTGTGGTCATGAAGTCATTTGAGTGACTGGTCCTGGCCTACCTGAAGGACATCACTGGACTCTTGCTGGATCCTCTCTGGAGCCTACAGAGCAAACAGGTCTGTGGGTGACACAGTCAACATGGGACTGCATTACATCCTGCAACACCTTGACAAAACTGGGAATTACGCAAGGATTTTATTTGTGGACTTCAGTTTGGCCTTTAATACCATCATGCCTGACCTTCTCTCAGACAAACTGACCCAGCTCTCCATGCCCACCTCTGTCTGTCAGTAGATCACCAGCTTCCTGACAGACAGGCAGCAGCTAGTGAGGCTGGGCAAACTCACATCCAGGACTATCACAATCAACACTGGAGCTCCTCAGGGATGTGTTCTCTCCCCACTGCTCTTCTCACTGTATACAAATGACTGCACTTCAAAGGACCCCTCTGTCAAGCTCCTGAAGTTTGCGGATGACACTACAGTCATCGGCCTCATCAAGGACGGAGATGAGTCTGCTTACAGACAGGAGGTTAAAGAGCTGGCTGTCTGGTGCAGTCTTAACAACCTGGAGCTAAACACTCTCAAAACTGTGGAGATGATAATGGACTTCAGGAGGAACCCCCCTGCACTCTCCCCACTCACCATCATAAACAGCGCTGTGACTGCAGTAGAGTCATTCAGGTTCCTGGGCAACACCATCTCTCCGGACCTGAAGTGGGACAATTACATTGACTCTATTGTGAAAAAGGCCCAGCAGAGACTGTATTTCCTCTGCCAGCTGAGGAAGTTCAACCTGCCACAGGAGCTGCTGAAACAGTTCTACACGGCCATCATTGAGTCCGTCCTGTCTTCATCTATAACTGTTTGGTTTGGTTCAGCTACCAAAACAGACATCAGAAGACTACAACGGACAGTCAGGACTGCTGAGAGGATTATTGGTGCCCCTCTACCCAACCTCCAAGAACTTGACATCTCCAGAGTGAGGAAAAGGGCTAAGAAAATCACTCTGGGCCCTTCACACCCAGCCCACTCTCTCTTTGAACTGTTGCCCTCTGGCCGGCACTACAGAGTGCTGTGCACCAAAAAAGCCAGATACAAGAACAGTTTTTCCCCCATGCCATATCGCACCTGAACAACACATAACACACCTCAGTACTGCACATCTATAAATAACTCATTAAGCCTTCATCTGTAAATAGCACATATGCACATTCACAGTTCTGTCTAAGGACATTTTTCCTTTTTCTGTATATTTTTATTACTATTGTTATTTATAACGTATTGTCTATTCTCTCTTTTTATGTATGTCTGCACTTTGTTTGTATTTTCTGTACCGGAAGCTCCTAACACCAAGACAAATTCCTTGTGTGTGTAAACACACTTGGCAATAAAGCTCTTTCTGATTCTGATTCTGAACCATATAGCAACATGAGAACTGGTAGATATATATATCAAAGAGAATCAAAAGAGGGAAAATAGATTCCATTATTTGACATCAACATCATGAAGTGCATTAAACTTTACATTACACTGGGGTTTCCCAAGCTGGACTTAATGTAAGAACTGCATCAGGTTTAACCATAAAAATAAAAAATAAATATAAATAGTTAAAAAAAAAAACACTTAATTTGTTTACCTGCATAGCAGTGTGACTATTAACGGACACCGGAGAACTATGAACATGCAAATGTCTTGTTAAATTATTGAAATAACTTTCTCAGGGATATTCCTCAGGGATATACTGACAGGGGTTTGGCTGACAAAAATATTTGGGAATCCCTGCATTAGATGAACTAGCATTAATAAATATGACAACAAAAATAATATACACTCCCAAAGTCCTCTAGGGTTTAAATATTTTTTGTCCAGACTTCCAGAACCAACAATTACTGAAGGTCACTGGCTATGATGACGACATAGTGTTTCACAGCTATACATTACCAGTGTTTAGTAACTTGCAGAAATATTAGTCTAATTCTAATTCATACACTGAACAAAATTATAAACGCAGCACTTTTGTTTTTGCCCCCATTTTTCATGAGCTGAACTCAAAAATCTAAGACTTTTTCTATGTACACAAAAGGCCTATTTCTCTCAAATATTGTTCACAAATCTGTCTAAATCTGTGTCAAAAACAAAAGTGTTGCGTTTATAATTTTGTTCAGTGTAGTTCTAATTGCTTGAGAGGTGATGTATTTCCCCCCAAATTCAGATGCATGGATCACAAAATGATTTACATGACATTTACATGGCCATCCTATATTGTGAATATAGTCTAAGCCAAATGGAATAACACACAGTAGAATTTTGGAAAAGAAAACTTTAAAAGAGAAAAAGGGTCACTTTATATTAGGTGGTCTTAACTACTATTAACTATGAACTACTAACTACTGTTTTTACATTGTACTTATAATTAAAAAAATACCTGCATGTAATTACATCCGTAATTTCTCCAATTACATTTATAATTACACAGTTGAGCCGTGTCATATCATCAGCTACTAAATTCAAATCTGCGTTCGCTGGCTGGCGCTGAGCCAGAGACAGACGCGTTTATACAGCACTGTGCATTAACCAATCACACACGATGCTGTTGCGCTTATGAATGCAAAGACCAATCAGAGGTGTTCAGATGAGTCATGGCTAAAATGCGGTGTTTTCTTCACTCGCGAATTCTCTCGTCAGAAACAACAAAGTGCAAATGTGTGTACGAATCTGTAAGATATTAATTTCATAGACTGCATTAACATTTTAATAATTTGATAAACTAGTGCTTTCTTTGTTTTCAGCTTCAGAGATGAAGTCGGCGACACTGACTCGTCATCTCCGCAGTGATGCGCCTGTATTCATGTTTCATACGGATCACATAATCTGAGAATTTGTTTTCCATTTGAATTGTTTAATTTGAAAGTAGACATTTCACTCTCTATAGATATATTTTTCATGTCTGTAAGGGAAATATACACGGAGTTTCGCGCTCAAGTTCACATCCTGTTTGCTTTTATTATTTTACAAAAGCGCGGTATTGTGCTCACACAAATACACACACAAATAAAAGTAGAGTCTTTACAGATTCGAAAGATGTAATACATTTATCTGTATGACCAAAAATTACGGAGTATTTTAAGAGCAAGTGAGCGCACCGGCGCCTCCATCTTTCCTGCAGTGAGCGCAACTGTTCAGTTTCCACTCTCAGCACAGACACTTGAACAGTGCACATTTCTCTAGGTTAAAGGGGTCATATGATGCTGCTAAAAAGAACATTATTTTGTGTATTTGGTGTAATGAAATGTGTTTATGCGGTTTAAGGTTCAAAAAACACATTATTTTTCGATGAATGATAGGCGAGCGTTTGGATGTCCTGCTCGATGTATTGTATTACCATTGTTTTGTTTTTGTTACCAAAACAAAAATGTATTGCATTTTTTCTGCGACTAAGCGACTAATACAATTTTGGTCGACCAAGCTTCTTTTGGTCGACTAACGATTAGTCGACTATTAGGGGGCAGCCCTATTAATAATGTAAATGTTCTTTGCTCTCTTTCTGTACAATGAAAGTGTTATGATTAGTAGTCTAACTTGCAATGTTTTTATTCACATTAACTTTCAATGTTACATTCACATTAAATATAAACTCAGTCGTATTAAAAATGTTATGGCATGACACCCATATCTGTTAGTAAACAGACAGGTTTTTATGCATAGCATATATATTACACTATTAGGTTACTTTGACCATCGCCCAATATAGATCAACATAATCTATAAAGGTGAGAATCAAGATATTTCATGATAATTAAGTTAATGCGTTTGGGAATGTTTCGAATAAAAAGGAAAAAATTAAAAGATAAGTGCTGTTGTGGCTGCTGTGAGTCACATGCCGACCCCCCCTCCAACTCGTGCCCCCTCAAAAATAATGAGTGCATGACGCCCCTGACCTTAACCCACCCTTAAACTTACCTATATCACCAAACCTGTCCCTAACCTTACCTGTATCCCACCTCAATATCAGCAAAAGTGTTTTGCAACACAGTTACATTAATATTTTGAGGCAAGTACAGTTATTAAGGCCACCTAATATAAAGTGGGACCAAAAAAAGAATTAGGGAGAATCAATAAATTATTAATATTTTACTACCATTGTGTGAAAAATATGTAATCATGTAATCCATAAAAAGTAACTGTGATCTGATTATTTGTAATATAATCCGATTATGCGTACTCATTTTTGGAATCTTATTAAGTAATCCAAATTACTTGTGTGTGCGTGTTGGTAACATTACACTATTAATATGTTCCATAAAATGAATTTAAATCATAAATCTTCTACTTTAATTTTGTATTTTTTCAGAAGTCACCCAACTGTGTCTCATCTGTGTTACACATTATATGGGAAATGTAGGAACATTACAACCTCATTAACCGTCCCTGCTGCACACTGATGACCAGAAATATAAAATTCGTTGTTTAATCTAGTTCATTTTGGACTTGTTTTCAAGCTGTGTTATTTGTTATTGGTCTTTGGAGAGTATAGGCAGGGTATTGTGAAACAAACTAAGATCTCCTTCTTCTGTTTGAGCATATGAGCTAGTCACTCCCCACCTCCTCTCCTCCACATTGTGTTACACTCCTTCCTACTGGGGCTTTTTACTGAATCCGCTAGTATCCTGCAGTCCTTGAGCACTTAGAAAAACCTGTCATTATGTCCTTAATTAGCAGGCCATTATAAATTGTATAATTATTCGACTTCATCTAAAGCATGTTGATTACTGAATTGACATAGGTTGGATGTTTGGTGGATGTGCAAATTAAATACTTTACCTTTAAAAGCAGAGCAGGAAACAATAGTTGCTCTCTCTTTTTAGAAAACCTAGTTTTCTTATCCTCACAAGGCTGCATAAGGTGAGATGGTTGTGAACCACTGGGAACACACATGAAGTCTCTTCTCTACAGTAATTATCAGCATTTACTACTGAGAGGAAGTGTTTCCGATAGAGATTTAGCTTCTCTATTCTCTGTATTAAATTACATTAGTATATATATATATATATATATATAGCCAGCTAAGACATTGTCACTCCCTGGACACAACACAATCTTCACCTAGGAAAATGTGATATTTGCTCACAGTGTCACAAGGACACTCGAGGTATTTTTCTCAAGTTTGATTTTAATCTAATTCATTTTGCTGACAAATCAAAGAGTTTTGGACAGTATTTGTGTTCTCAAGATATTTCACGTGAAGGGGTGCCATACATCAACCAGCAGGAGCACCTTTGATCTCCTGATGTTCACCGCTTGTTAAATACCATTTACATCCTCTTAGAGTCGGCTGGCCATTCAGATCTATTAGAAGTCAATGGGAGACCGATCTCAATCCTGTTTCTCTCGTCCTTTTCTCAGTGAGCGCCGACAGCCGACTGGATTGATGGCTCAATGCATTCATGAAGTGTCAGCCTACTGCCATTGGTGATCAGTTGAGGGAAGCCCATTCCTTCACTGGGCTGCTCTACCCTTTTTGCTTCTTTGTGCCTAACAGGCTGGTGGCAGGATGTGCAGGTTAAGTATTAACCAAATACAGTGTATCAGGATGCCAGTGCTAAAAGTTATGGGCAGCCTGTTGGCTCGGTCTAACAATTGACTACGTCAAAGGTCTCCATTGGCATGACATTTGTCATCCATCTTTATTTCTACACTGATAGATATCTACATTTAAGTCGCTAGCAGCCTGTGATGGATCTGGATACTCTTATATAATGACGTTTAACCTACGCTGTACAAGCTTTGATAGATATACTGTTAGCAACTGAACACTGTAAGATATATCCCGTTAAATTTATAGCTGTGGTTGCCAGAAATTCAGCAGAAAAAAGACAATTACAATGTGTGTGTGTGTGAATAAGTTTTTCATTGTAAATTACATGGTAATTTGTTGTTTTTACTTCTAAAAAACATAATTTTGGCAATACCTTACAGTAAAATGACATATAATGTGATTTACCATTTATATTTTTTCCACAGGATTTCAAATCAATTAACTGTTTTTTTTTTTAAATTTATTGTATAATATACAGTGGTGGCCAACATTATTAGAACACTAGTATTTTCACCATCTACAAAAAAATGTTTTTTAGTCAGTTATTTCTATCTTTTGCTGTAGTTTGTCAGTAGGAAATATTACATTTCCAAACATTCATTTTGCCATTAATTGTAATAATCCAGTGAGATTTCCAGATCTGACAACAGCCAGTGCTCCACACAGAGATCTGATCTGATCATCATCCAGTCTGTCTGGAATGACATGAAGAAACAGAACAAACTGAGACAGACTCAATCCAGAAGAACTGTGGAAACGTCTCCAAGACGCTTTTAGAAACCTACCTGCAAAGCTCCCTGAAAAACTATGCACAAGTGCCCCGAGAGCAAAAGCTGCTTTAAACATAAAGGATGGTCACACCAAATGTTGATTTAATTTAGTTAATAGAAGTTAATTGATAAAGAAAATCTATTTATGACATTGTTTTTGACAGCATCCTCATTTTACAGCATTTTTGTGCCTAAAACTTTAACAGTACTGGTGTAGCTTTGCAGGTAGGTTTCTTGAAGCATCTTGGAGACGTTGACACAGTTCTTCTGGATTTAGTCTGTCTCAGGTTGTTCTGTTTCTTCATGTCATGTCATATATATATTTCATTTTGACCCCATTAGCATTCATTTTATGGACAGAAACTGTTCTTCTTCTAAGATCCTCTAACATTTCATTTATGTATCTGAAATTATTAAATTTATAAGTTCATAACTACATGTAGTTTATACAGATCTCCATTAAAATGGACCCAAATCTTTTGTCCAGGCCACCAGGGCTCAAAGTTTCTCCCACAGTGGTCCAGCATAGGCCAGATGTACTTTTATGTGTTCAGAGCAGCACACCTCATTATGTACCACAGTGCCCTCACATCAAACACCCTCATTATATTTGTCAATGGGATGTGCGCCAGGCGATTCCCTAAGCTGAGCGGGGGCTATAAAGTCAAACAGGTTCAGACAATTTACTCTTTATGGATATTCAACAAGGGCCACGGGCCACCCGTCTTGTTTTATGCAGAGATTGTTGAATTAAGGGGTAAGAAGGGGAAATTCATGAACGTCGCCTTACAGCTCTCGGCAGATTGCATGAGTGTCAAAGCCGTGGATTGGAACAGTTTCAGCTGTCAATCATCCCTGCCTTGGATTGTCAGTTCCCTCAGGATGCGCAAAATTTTAATCATTACGAAACTGGATGTATTTTTTCTGAGGTGTAAAAAATTGCGAAAGTACTGGCTCAATGTACAGTTAATACCACTGGCAACCATATCCACCCCAATGCTGAATTGATTCGCTCCCATCTGAAGCGACTCTATTTTTAGTTTATAAGTATCTTATACCATTTACATAAAAGCCCATATTGATCCTAATTCAAGCTATATGACTGCAATTGTTGCGAACCCTTGCTAGGGGTTAAACAGCATGGTGTGCTTGTTGCACACCATAGCTGTTAAATCTATTAACATGCAAATCAGTGTAACAACTCAACAGCCTGTTGCCATACCTACACTGAAAGCCCAAATAAGTTCCAGAAACACACACACACACACACACACACAGAAACACACAGAAACACACACAGAAACACACACACACACACACACACACACACACACACACACACACAAGAGACACACAGACACACTAGAGGTCTGTACTATTGTCACCGCTGAACGTGATTTTCACACATTTATGTGCACAGTGTCATTAACAGAGAAAGATTACTAGATTTTTTTTTTAAGTTTAGTTTTAAAAATCGCCTCTCTGTGCAATTACAAAGTCTTCAGTAAGCCAACAATCCTTTTTGTGGCATTTAGTGCCTAATCTAGGTTGATATGCATATTGTTTGCCTGTTATAATCACACCCTTCACTTAGGTCTTGTTTGCTCATTTTATCCTCTCAGTATGTTCGATGGCCACTTGAGTCGTATTATTAGCCCATACTTGCTTTTTCATTGCTTGAACACAAAATTCCACAGAGAAAACAATCTTGTTTGCATTTTCAATGCAGCGAATTCAGAATCTGAACTGAATTCTGGTTGATTTTTATATTTCTTTGACTATATTTCTATTACCTTCAGATTTTAATGGCTTATTAGGTGTCTCAGTATATCTGTTGGCTGGCCTATGACAAATAATGATGTGAATATAGCAGTTTTTTTTTCCCAAAATATTTTACATTTTGCATTTATATTTCATTTTTTATTTATAAAGTATAAGGAATTGTTTTCCTGCAATAAATATAATATAATGTCAATCAATAATACAATTGTGATGATTATATAAATTAGCACACAATATTGAAGTAGTTGTACTCTATGTACATTCATATTTATTTTTGTCATGATTTCAGTGATATGCAATAGCACTTTTGTGCTTGTAGTGCATGCAGTTGTTTGTCCCCTTTGAGAAGCTCTATCTTTTGCTGTTGATAGTACTCTTGTAATACAGGATGTGAGTAATGCATATTGTTTGCAGATGTATTGATTTCCATTTGGCTTTAATAGAAATGCGCTTATTATTATTATTATGGGGAACATACCATTGCACAGATATGCAATCAAGTTCCGTGTAGCTGAGAGATTTCATTCCAATTTCGTGCTTTGCTTCAATACTGCACGTCTCAAATGTCTCAGTGTTTAAATTACAGCGGAAAAAAAAAACGACACATTTCAGGCACATGCTATCGTTGCTAAGCAAACAGAAGCTAATAATATCCTCAGTAAGCATTTATTGCTAAAAGCTATGGAAAAGCACAGCACATCATGAATGGAATCCATCAAAATACAAAGGTAGATGACAGGCTAGTAATTAGCCCATAGTGTGGTTGTCACTTTTTGAAATGTCTGAATTAAAAAGACTGTAGAGAGAATGTGTGTGCGCATGCATTTGTGTGTGTGTGTGTGTATGGAAGGGTTAAGGAAAACACTTCCTTTAATTGTGCTACGCTGAAGATGACAGCGTTTCATCTGCAGCAGGTGTTTAGGAATTACTGGTCTCGTTAAAGTCTATTCGAGGACACCGGAATGCACACGGTCATGTAATATTCCCTTGCAGATAACAAGATAGAACATTGTTATCTGTGCGGGAACAGATGAAGGTCTGATGAAACTCCTGGTGCTGTAAGTCATGTCTGTTACAACATGCAGTTTTTATAGTGGGACCAAACTCTAGCAGCTTTGGGTGAATAGCATTTAGATAGATAGATAGATGGATGGATAGATAGATAGATAGATAGATAGATAGATAGATAGATAGATAGATAGATAGATAGATACACATATTACACTGATATGCAATCCAGAGATAAAATTTCACTGTAGCCTACAAAAATGATTTAACTCCTATAATAATGGGTGTTCACCACATTATTTTGTCCAATCCCTGTAGCTAGATAGATTTTCACTGCTGTTCCTCGTGCGTATTTATAATACAAGCACAAGATGGCGCTAATGTTTTACTGTAGCGATGTCCTTCATGTCTCTGCACTTGTTTCAGGGTTTAGACCAGGGATGGGCAACTTTGATAGTGACGAGGGCCAGCATTTTTTCTCCTTTATACCAAGGGGCCAGATTACTAATCCACGTCCACACACCTTTTACAC